>NW_014577121.1:495189-509788 GCF_000485595.1 Priapulus caudatus | reverse complement strand
ACCTTACGCCCATTAGCTGTGCGAATTAGCTTTGTACATTAGCTATGTAACATAACCTAGCGCACCATTAGCTGTGCGAAATTAGCTTTGTATACTTTAGCTATGATAAGCATTAACCTTTTTGAAGTTAGCTACGTAACGGTAGAAAGTGTAAATAGTCATGTTACCCGCGTGATCTAGATGGGCTATACTAATTACGCAAGTTAGCTACGCTATGCTGGCTACATTTTAGCTACTCAGGGTTAGCTACATAACGCTGACGTTATTTGTCCGTACATTCACAGTTGATCCTAACCGCTGTGGGTCGCCCCACTAGCTCAACCACTCACATTGTCATGGCAATCAAAAATGGAGAAATGTTTTGATATATTATGCGAAATATTATGACAGATTATGCGGATATTGTAATATAGATTATGCGGAATATTGAGATAGATTGTGTGTAGTAAATCTATTCACGATATTCACACTATTTACGTATGACGTTTCCAAAAAATACGGCTGAATACCCGCCACACATTCGTTAGCTGCGGCGATCTACTCAGCACCCCGCACGCGCACACGCACACGCACGCCCACACAAACACACACTCGCGCCGCACATACACACGCACGCGCGGCGTACACACACGCACACACACACGCTCACACTAAACAACATACTACACGTCACACAAACACACAATCGCGCTCAAGCCACGCGCGCGCACACACACACATGCATGCGCGCGCGCGTACACAACGTCGCACGCGTATCGTTTACAAACATACGAACAACACCATCGAGTTCACAGTCCTCCTTCTACAAACCCGCCACGGTGAGCCATAAGCGGAAATTTAGGCGTAGTAGCGGCAATTTAGTCGTGTTGACAGAATTACGGAGCAATTCGAGTTGCGACGTTGGCGTCTACGTATAAACGCTACTATAAATATACGAGTTATTGCGTACGCGAGGTTTGTGTATGCACGTTGCAGTTGATTGGGGTATATATATAACATAAACGGACGTGTAGTTATCGTCGGTGAGAGATGCGAGCCATCGCGCTAACACGCGTACTAAATGAGCACGCGCCAAATACACGCGTACACACCACCACGCACGCACGGACGGCGCGCACGACGCTGACGCATGCTCACAATCACATACACCAACGCATTCACGCAGACACACACACACACCCTCGCATGTACGCAACAAGCACACAGCCAGGCATGCACGCAGACACACCACCCACGCATGCACGCAGACAAACACCACACCATCGCATGCACGCAGACAAACACACACCCACGCATGCACGCAGACAAACACACACCCACGCATGCACGCAGGCAAACACATACCCACGCATGCACGCAGACACGCACACCCACGCATGCACGCAGACAAGCACACACCCACGCATGCACGCAGACACACACACCACGCATGCACGCAGACAAACACACACCATCGCATGCACGCAGACAAACACCACACCCACGCATGCCACGAACAAACACACACCCGCGCATGCACGCAGGCACACACCCTCACGCATGCACGCAGACAAACACACACCATCGCATGCACGCAAACAAACACACACCCACGCATGCACGCAGACAAACACACACCATCGCATGCATGCAGACACCTGTACGCGCACGCCTGGAATACGTCACACCTACACGCACTCACACACCTACGCATGCACACGTACCATACACTCACGCATGATGCGCCGCCACACACCACACACACACACCACACACACACAACCACCACCACACATCACACACAACACACACACACACACACACACACACACCCACACACACATACACCCACACACATACGCTCACACACACACACCACACACCACACACACCACACACACACACACACATACACACACACACACGCACACACACACACACACATACATACACACTCACACACACTCATCACACACACACACACACACACACACACACACACACACACATACAAACACACACACACACACACACACACACACACACACACACACACACATCCACAAATGCTGCTCACCCACGTTAAAACGGCATGTTCTCGCAGCACAATGCTAGATATACCTATTGTGAGCTCGTCTATGTTGCAAAATTCACTACAACTCAATTGTAGTGCTACTTTCATAAACATTTCATCAGCAAACCTAAACAGTCTACGAAACTAGTACTGTCAATGTTTACACAGTGTTTACACATCCGGACGAGTAGCCGAGCGATCGCAGTTTTCATTAACAAATCTTTTCTATGATAGAACAAGTTATAATTAATTATTCGATGTTGTTGTGTACAAAATTGCACAATTTGTTTTAATCATGTGTTATCTACATATATTTTATACAATCAGCAAACAAATATAGTGTTTTCTTTCCAGAAATGACATCGCTCTATGTTATCTGTACACAAAAACTTTGTCCGACGGAGTTTCAAAATGCATGAAAATAGTCAATTCCGGATCACATTTCTGGCTCATATAAGAACATTTCGTGGCATTTGCAATTCGTGTTATACTGCAATTGTGCTCATAGTAGGTGTATGTAGGCTTTTGTTTGCGAAGTTTATCCATTGCATCCATTGCATCCATTGAATCCATTGCATCCATCCATTGAGGTTTATCCATGCACGCACATGCACGCGACGGGAGCGAGTGCTTTACGATATCAGTGCGTTAGATTCTCGTCTGCTCGCTTGCTTAACCGTCCGCCGCGGTGCCAGACATTAATTATGCAAACGAGCGCGGGCCTGCTCCTGAAGTCTCTAAATTACGAATAACGAAAGTGATGGAATGTGGGGTGTAAGAGATAGAGAGATAGAGAGATGGATAGATAGATAGATAGATAGATAGATAGATAGATAGATAGGGAGCGGAAAATGGAATAGATAGATAGGTAGATAGACAGGAGCGAAAATCTGATATATAGATAGGGCGCGCAAAGGGAGAGCAAATGAGAGACAGAAGAGAGAGAGAGAGAGAGAGAGAGAGAGAGCGAAGAGCAAGTGTAGTGGGGGGGGGGTAGAGTGTGAACGACGCGACATTTTTGCTGGGTCAATTTAAGTTGCTGCGAGAAATCGTAGCGTTTAAGTAATGATGTTTGAAAATTACGCCAAAATTGAACAAAATATTTGTGCATATACTGCTTGGATTGATTATTAAGACGAAATCGTCGTAATCGTTCACGTAATTAAAAATTCGGCTGATATAGATAAAATTTTTACGCGCATAATTGCTTTATGAGAATGAATGGGGTCAAAAGGGGGTTCCGCGCTGTTCAATCAGCTCTACCGTCTAATTTTGTCCAATTGGCTCGCACCTGCCGTAAGGGTCGGGGCTGGTGTACTGGTAGGGGTAAAAATAGAGCATAGGATAGTGGTAGGGCTAGCGGATAGGGTAGGGTGTAGGTTTGGGTAGTAGTAGGGATATGGGTAGGGGGCAAGGACAGGGCTGGATATAAGCGTAGGAGGATCGGGGTAGGGTTAGGTTTAGGGGTAGGTGTAGAGGCAGGGGTGTGGTATTGATGGGCGTATGCATGCCACAGTGGTAGAGGTAGAGTCAGGAGTAGAGGTAGGAGTAGAGTAAGCGTAGATTTATGGACAAAATAAGGGTGAGGATAGGAGCCGGCGTAGAGTAATGTGAGTGAAGGGTGGATAGGATAAACCAAGATATGGAGGTAGTGGGTTGGGCGTAGGGCGGGAGTAGCTGTTGGTGTTGAGGTTAGGAGTAGGGGGTAGGAGTAACTAGTAGGATATCAGGAAGGGATAATAGAGGTGAGACAGGCTGCCCAAGAGAGGTGGGCTTGGGGCTGGGAGCAGCTGTGGGTGCGGGGGTAGATGTGGTGCGGGGGGTGGGTTCACCGGGAGCGAGAGCGATTCTTTCACAGCGTCGCCGCGGTGAACAATCGCTGCGAAACATCATCAATCAATCATGCCGCGATCTCAGCTGTCGCATTCATCGCCGTCATCTTGCTGGAAAGTCCTCCAGACTCCACCCAGTGATTCCCACTGCCCAGCGGGGCAAAACTCACGGCAATAAAAACAAATAAATACAAATAAAAAATCACGATAAAAATAAAATGTCACCGAAATTTCGCCGCACGAGGTCGGCGTGGTAGTGCTTATACACGCACTTAGAGCCAGTGTGTCTGGGAACGTTTATACATGAGTAAGACGCCTATGGATCCTATTTTATATTATTGTGTTTCGCTATTATATCTTACTAGCTTATTGTCTTTGGTGTAGCTGCTAGTAGGTTCTACAGAGCGGATAGTAGCTTCCTTCTGTCACTGCTGTTATTATGCTATCGCCACTGAGCATGCTGGGATCATGATGCACATGTACACTCCACGCGCCGTGCAGATAGCGCGAGCGAGAAAATTGATTTCAGCCGACTAATGACGTAATAATATCGCTTCTGCTTCTTCCCCGTGTTGGCCATTTCACTGCATGCAGATAGGCATCGCGGTTGCTTCGGCGTAATCCAAGAGTGAATTCCGAAACGGGTAATGTCGCATCCGGTTGTGCGTGCGCACAGTGTGCGCCGAATGAGTGGTTATAGGTATGCATGGAGGGAGGCGAGAAGAGAACTTCGATTCCGTTCGTTCACTTCGCGAAGTCTTCCTTGTCATTTTTACGTTTGACTTCTGTGGTTTTGGGCTCGTTGCGTTTCCCTGGTTTAACCGGCCGCGAATAATGCGTTCAAATCGTGGTTTTGACATTTGTTTTAATTATCGTTCTAGCATTAAAATGCCGTTTTATTTCACTGGTATTGCACTATAATCTCGCTGACTCCGGTCCCAAAGTAGATGGAAATAGTGTTCGAATATTCAGACAGTCGACGAGTAACTGCGCGTTTCTTCATTAGGCAAAAACGGCCATTTGACTTTGTATATCAAATATCGACGTCGGGAGATGTCATCCGATTCGGGCCATTTCATTTGAATAGCCAGCACCACAGCGCGTTCATGCTTCGCCAATAAGTACTTCAATTAGGCTTCATTCCATTCCCTACAGATGAGCCGGCGCGTTCATCAATGTTACATTATACCTGCGGACAAACGTCGCAGCAGAGGCCAAGCTAATAAAACTCGTTAGTAGTGATGATATAAACGCGCACGACCAAAACGCGATGTACAGGCGCACCAAAAGATGGTGAAAGCAGACTCTACACTGTGGGCACCGACATGATATGGCTACATATAAGTATTATATATATAACTAGCTGTGGGTACCCGCTGCGCTGGGTAAAATCGTGCTACTAATTCATACTACTAATAATTTGACACAATAGGAACATTGGGTAAAAATCGACAATATAACATTGCACACAATATCAATATTTACAAATCAGCCTAATAAGATAATAAGCATGGGGGAAAACTGTTACGTATGACATTTATATGACAGCAAAACTCAACTTAGAACCCCTGCAACATAATAGTAATATGGTGCAAATGAGAAAAAGTTCTTATAACAGCATGTACGAATGGGTTGCAGTTTTCATTTGAAAACCTCTTGATAAACAATGGTTTGCGTGTTATTGTGTGGTGGAAATATGTAGAGATTGCTGGCGTCTCGAACTGTTGAGCTCACCACGTACAGCTATACATTGTCAGATCGTAGGATGAATAAACGAAATTGGGTATATAGTATAAATAGAGACAGGCCAGCGAGTGGGGTCTGTGTCCATTGGATATTGTCTAGTGAATGCTTGGCGCGCAACCATGCACATTGAAATGAAGGAATTTTTCTAGTGAATCAGAAAAGGCATAGCTTTCGAATGGTACAATGGATTGTGAAATCGTAGCATGAATACAAAAAGTCGATATATAGTATACAGACAGTCCAGCGAGTGGGGAAATTTGTAATTATAAAAGAATGTTTACTCACTTGGTAATTAGGGCTAAGCGTCTTTATGCGTTGATGTTTGGAGCAATCGTAACCTCTCAAACTATATAATACTCATACTAAACTATAGTGAATCTCTATAAATATTTACAAATCAGTGTAATCAGATAATAAGCATGGTAAAAAACGGTTACGTATGACATTTATATGACAGCACAACCCAACGTAGAACACCTGGAACATAATAGTAATATGGTCTAAATAAGAAAAAGTTATTCTAACAGCATGTACGAATGCGTTGGACTTCTCATTTCAAAGCCTCTTGATAAAACAATGCAGTCGTAACCACAGGCACTTGAAGCTTTTCAACTGTAAACACACGACGCCGCCATTGCGCGTACACTGACACATAAATATATCCTGGTTGTGCTCTGTTTTAGTACCGGTTTCGGTTTCACAATACCAGCAGCTGATGGAATGAGTGATCGATTGTTTGTTTGTGTGGCAGCACTGTACAGTCAGTGCTGACAATGTGTGAAGATTGACGAATTGAGGAGTTTTTGAGGGATTTTTCGGTGAGTTTGACGGTTTGCGAGGTTTTTTTCAGCTACGAACACTCCCCGGGTATAAGAGATGGCCCTGTGAAAATTGCATCCAGATCGCTTGGGCGGTTTGGCCGCCTATAGGGAAGATACATAGATAGATACATACATAGATAGATACATACGAACTCAAATATATATTAGATGTATATATTTATATTAAAATATAGTATATATTTAAATTATATATATATATATATATATTACATATGTATATATTAATGCTGTTACTGTTACTGAATTAGACACGCTCCATTTATCAATACTGCCGAGCCATTCACGGTTAGTCGGAACGAACACACGAAGTAGCCAACGAACCAAAATAAATAAAAAAGAAATAAAACTAAATTAATTAATTACTAAACAACTAAGAACAAAGTGAGCAGAGTGAATCAATACTGAGTATCTCAAGAGCGCGAATATCCTTCCTGTAAACGTCTTCCGATCGGATAAATGTCTTGCTGATATACGGTGTCTATCTGGGGATCATCATCTGTCTAGAATCTATCTGGGCGGTCAATCATAGAGAAGCTTCGTGTAAACGTTACCGCTGTGTGTTTTTATGGTCTGTACTACTTTGTGGTTTTTTCCGTAGTTTATTGTTCCTGAAGGTCGTAAACAGCTAACGCGCAGATACACAGACACGCACGCACGCAGACACGCACGCACGCACGCACGCAGCCGCCGCACGTCATGCATATCACGCCAGACACGTACCCTCGAGTGAGTGCGACGGTACACGCCAAGGCCGCGCGCGATAACCACACACGCCACACGTCAGGCTTATGATTATTTAGCTAACCCTTTTAAAAAACAGTGTCGTATTTAAATATTGCTTTTCACGAAAATCAATAACTGGAAACACGTTTTTACATTTATCTTTTTATTTGGAGCCATGCACGGCTAGTCCGAGCATAACGAAAAATGCGTCGTTACCAAAATCAATGGCGAGGAAAATGTGTCGACATACTGCTGACGTGTCTATTATTATGAATAGCTTGACTACACAATTATTTAATCTATACTTCTATATCAAATATATAATATATAGTATATACTGTTTACTATATCTCTATATATAATTCTAGTAAATCGCGCGGTCTTAATACGCGCCCATCTGTGACACCTACACGTTACGAAATCACATGAAGAGCGGCTGCGCATAGAGAAATCGCGCGCATCATAATTACGATGAAAACAGAACCGAGAGCTAATATATAGGTTATAGCTGACGTTACTTGACAGAACGCGTTGCGGGGAGTTGTATTCAATTAGTGACGTATAGCGATGCGCTAATGGCACCTTAAGGGACCACGCGTAGCTGCTGAAGTGCGGTTGATCGGCCTACCTACTTAATGACAACTACTATAGTAGTCGGTGTCGAACAAGAGCTTTCCGATGGACGGATGGAGATATTTTGATCGTGTATAATGTGTTGACGCGAAGACGGTTCACTACATGCTCATTAATATACACCGTGAACAGATCGTAAGGATCATTGAGGTTGGCAATTAACGCAGCAGGTCGACGCTCCTAATGGCGTGCTGCAGCCGATAGTGTTTAGTCTTGTTTTAGTACATTATTTCGTAGAATTATTACCGAATGTTTCTCGCTAGCTAACACTCATTGCCAATATTTTATTTTATTTTATTTAATAAAAAAAAATAATTCTCCAAATAGTTCACGTTAACTAGTTAACATTCGATATGGAAACGTTGCCTATGTAAACACTAGTTATACGAATATAATCTACGAACATTATCTATGTAACGGTAGGTACGCAGCATACCTATGTAACATAACCTATACGCGCCATTAGCTGTGCGAATTAGCTTTTGTATCATTAGCTATGTAACATAACCTACGCACCATTAGCTGTGCGAATTAGCTTTGTACATTAGCTATGTAACATAACCTACAGCACATTAGCTGTGCCGAAATTAGCTTTGTATATTAGCTATGTAACATTACCTTTTTGAAGTTAGCTACGTAACGGTAGGAAGTGTAAATAGTCATGTTACCCGCGCTGATCTAGATGGGCTATACTAATTACGCAAGTTAGCTACGCTATGCTGGCTACACATTATTAGCTACTCAGGGTTAGCCTACATAACGCTGACGTTATTTGTCCGTACATTCACAGTTGATCCTAACGCTGTGGGGTCGCCCCACCTCTGCTCAACCACTCACATTGTCATGGCAATCAAAAATGAGAATGTTGTTAGATATTTATGCGAAATATTATTGAAGATTATGCGGATATTGTAATATAGATTAGCGGAATATTGAGATAGATTGTGTGTTAGTAAATCTATTCACGGATATTCACACTATTTACGTAGTGGCGTTTCCAAAAAATACGGCTGAATTACCCGCCACACATTCGTTAGCTGGGCGATCTACTCACGCACCCCGCACGCGCACACGCACACGCACGCCACACAAAACACTCGCGCCGCAATACACACGCACGCGCGCGTACTACACACGCACACACACACGCTCACACTAACACAACATACACACGTCACACAAACACACAATCGCGCTCAAGCACGCGCGCGCACACACACACATGCATGCGCGGCGCGTACACAACGTCGCGCGTATCGTTTACACATACGAAGAACACCATCGAGTTCACAGTCCTCCTTCTACAAACCCGCCACGGTGAGCATAAGCGGAAATTTAGGCGTAGTAGGCGGCAAATTTAGTCGTGTTGACAGAATTACGGAGCAATTCGAGTTGCGACGTTGGCGTTACGTATAAAGCTACTATATAATTATACGAGGTTATTGCGTACGCGAGGTTTGTGTATGCACGTTGCAGTTGATTGGGGGTATATAAAACCATAAACGGACGTGTAGTTATCGTCGGTGAGAGATGCGAGCCATGCGGGCTAACACGCGTACGTAAATGAGCACGCGCAATACACGCGTACACACCACCACGCACGCACGGGACGCGCGCACACGCTGACGCATGCTCACAATCACATACACCAACGCATTCACGCAGACACACACACACACCTCGCATGTCGCAGACAGCACAGCCAGGCATGCACGCAGACACACACCCACGCATGCACGCAGACAAACAAACACCATCGCATGCACGCAGACAACACACACCACGCATGCACGCAGACAAACACACACCCACGCATGCACGCAGGCAAACACACACCACGCATGCACGCAGACACGCACACCCACGCATGCACGCGACAAGCACCACACGCATGACGCAGACACACACACCACGCATGCACGCAGACAACACACACCCATCGCATGCACGCAGACAAACACACACGCAGCACGAGACAACACACCGCGCATGCACGCAGGCACACACCTCACGCATGCACGCAGACAAACACACACATCGCATGCACGCAAACAAACACACACCCACGCATGCACGCAACAACAACACACCACGCATGCACGACAGACCTGTACGCGCACGCCTGAATACGTCACACCTACACGCACTATCACACCTACGCATGCACACGTACACATACACTTTCAGATAGATGCGCGCACACAACACTACACACAACACACACACACACACACCCACCACATCACACACACACACACACACACACACACACACACACACAACCACAACACACACACACAACCTCCACACACAACACACACAAACACACACACACAAACACACACACACCACACAGACCACACACCGACAACAATACATACACACTCAACACACATCACACACACACACACACCACACACACAACACACACACAAACACTACAAACACACACACACACACACACACACACACACACACACACACATACATCCACAAATGCTTGCTCACCCACGTTAAAAACGGCATGTTCTCGCAGCAAAATGCATAGATATACCTATTGTGAGCTCGTCTGTGTTGCAAAAATTCACTACAACTCAATTGTAGTGCTACTTTCATAACATTTCATCAGCAAACCTAAACAGTCTTACGAAACTAGTACTGTCAATGTTTACATAGTGTTTACACATCCGGGACGTAGCCGAGCGATCGCAGTTTTCATTAACAAATCTTTTCTATGATAGAACAAGTTATAATTAATTATTCGATGTTTGTTGTGTACAAAATTGCACAATTTGTTTTAATCATGTGTTATCTACATAATATTTTATACAATCAGCAAACAAATATAGTGTTTTCTTTCCAGGAAATGACATCGCTCTATGTATATCTGTACACAAAAACTTTGTCCGACGGAGTTTCAAAATAGCATGAAAATAGTCAATTCCGGATCACATTTCTGGCTCAATAAGAACATTTCGTGGCATTTGCAATTCGTGTTATACTGCAATTGTGCTCATAGTAGGTGTATGTAGGCTTTTTGTTGCGAAGTTTATCCATTGCATCCATTGCATCCATTGCATCCATTGCATCCATTGCATCCATTGCATCCATCCATTGAGGTTTATCCATGCACGCACATGCACGCGACGGGAGCGAGTGCTTTACGATATCAGTGGCGTTAGATTCTCGTCTGCTCGCTTGCTTAACCGTCCCGCCGCGGTGCCAGACCTTAATTATGCAAACGAGCCGGGGCCTGCTCCCGAAGTCTCTAAATTACGAAATAACGAAAGTGATGGAATGTGGGGTGTAAGAGATAGAGAGATAGAGAGATGGATAGATAGATAGATAGATAGATAGATAGATAGATAGATAGATAGATAGATAGGGAGCGGAAAATGGAATAGATAGATAGGTAGATAGACAGGGAGCGAAAATCTGATATATAGATAGGGCGCGCAAAGGAAGAGCAAATGAGAGACAGAGAGAGAGAGAGAGAGAGAGAGAGAGATGAGGCGAAACAGAGCAAGTGTAGGGGGGGGGGGGGGTAGAGTGTGAAACGACGCGACATTTTTTGCTGGGTCAATTTAAGTTGCTGCGAGAAATTCGTAGCGTTTAAGTAATGATGTTTGGAAAATTACGCCAAAATTAGGAACAAAAATATTGTGCAATTACTGCTTTTGGATGATTATTACGACGAAATCGTCGTAATCGTTCACTAATTAAAAATTCGACTGATATAAGATAAAATTTTTACGCGCATAATTGTTATGAGAATGAATGGGGTCAAAAGGGGGTTCGCGTGAGGTAGATAGTTTCGTCGATGGAGCCCTGCATTCGCACTCGATCCCACTATCTATTAGTTATTGTTATTATTGTGTAAATACAAAAATACTGGTGTCTAATAATATGTGTGTATGTATTTATGCATTGAATTTTGTTACCGAAAGCAATTCAGCTCTACCTTCTAAATTTTGTCCAATTGGCTCCACCTCCGTAAGGGTCGGGCTAGGTGTACTGGTAGGGGTAAAAATAGAGATAGGGATAGTGGTAGGGCTAGGGATAGGGTAGGGGTAGGTTTGGGTAGTAGTAGGGATATGGGTAGGGGCAAGGACAGGGCTGGATATAAGCGTATAGGAGGATCGGGGTAGGGTTAGGTTTAGGGGTAGGTGTAGAGGCAGGGGTGTGGTATTGATGGGCGTATGCATGCACAGTGGTAGAGGTAGAGTCAGGAGTAGAGGTAGGAGTAGAGTAAGCGTAGATTTATGGACAAAATAAGGGTGAGGATAGGAGCCCGGGTAGAAGTAATGTGAGTGAAGGGGTGTGGATAGGATAAACCAGATATGGAGGTAGTGGGTTGGCGTAGGGCGGGAGTAGCTGTTGGTGTGAGGTTAGGAGTAGGGGGTAGGAGTAACTAGTAGGATAAGGAAAGGGATAATAGAGGTGAGACAGGCCTGCAAGAGAGGGTGGGCTTGGGGCTGGGAGCAGCTGTGGGTGCGGGGGTAGATGTGGTTGCGGGGGTGGGTTCACCGGGAGCGAGAGCGATTCTTTCACCAGCGTCGCCGCGGTGACAATCGCTGCAAACATCATCAATCAATCATGCCGCCGATCTCAGCTGTCGGCATTCATCGCCGTCATCTTTGCTGCGAGAGTCCCTCCAGACTCCACCCAGTGATCCCCCTGCCCAGCGGGCAAAACTCACGGCAATAAAAACAAATAAAACAAATAAAAAATCACCGATAAAAATAAAATGTCACCGAAATTTCGCCCGCACGAGGTCCGTGGGTAGTGCTTATACACGCACTTAGACGTCAGTGTGTCTGGGAACGTTTATACATGAGTAAGACGCCCATGGACTCCTATTTTATATTATTGTGTTTCGCTATTATATCTTACTAGCTTATTGTCTTTGGTGTAACTGCTACTAGGTTGCTACAGAGCGGATAGTAGCATTCCTTCGTCACTGCTGTTATTATGCTATCGCCACTGAGCATGCTGGGATCATGATGCACATGTACACGTCACGCGCCGTGCAGATAGCGCGAGGAAGAGATTGATTCAGCCGACTAATGACGTAATATATCGCTTCTGCTTCTTCCCCGTGTTGCCATTTCACTGCATGCAGATAGGCATCGCGGTTGCCTCGGCGTATCCCAGAGTGAATTCGAAACGGGTATGTCGATCCGGTTGTGCGTGCGCACAGTGTGCGCGAATGAGTGGTTATAGTAATGCATGGAGGGAGGAGAAGAGAAACTCGATCCGTTCGTTCACTTCGCGAAGCTTCTTTGTCATTCTTTACGTTTGACTTCCTGTGGTTTTTGGCTTCGTTGCGGTTTCCCTGTTTAACCGCCGCGAATAATGCGTTAAATCGTGGTTTTTGACATTGTTTTAATTCGTTCAGCATTAAAATGGTTTATTTCACTGGTATTGCACTATAATTCTCAAGCTGACTCGGTCCCAAGTAGATGGAAATAGTGTTCGATATTCAGACAGTCCGACGTACTGCGCTGTTTCTTCATCTAGGCAAAAAACGGCCTTTGACTTTGTATATCAATATTGACGTCGGGAGATGTCATCCCGAGTCGGGCATTTCATTTGAATAGCCACACCCACGCGCGTTCATGCTTCGCAATAAGTAATTCAATTAGCCTTCATTCCATTCCCTACAGATGGCGGCGCCGTCATCAATGTTACATATACCTGCGACAAACGTCGGCACAGAGCAGCTAATAAACTCGTTAGTAGTGATGAATTATAAACGCGCACACCAAACGCGAAACGAATGCAACCAAACATGGAGCCGTCAGTATATACGCCCTCAGATCACGATCTCGCCAAAAACACCTCCCCCCGCACAGACCTATCACCGTGCTTCCATCACCAGGGGAATATCACGCGGCTACATTCGCAGAGAGTCGGCACAGTTGCCACATACCACGGCGTCTCTACGGGCCAGCATTACTGCGAGGCGTGGCGGCGAAGAAAACATTGCTAGGCATGTGCGCCCAGACTTCAGTCGTATCGACGTCTTGATGTCGGCAAGAGCGCCGACGTCTGCTCTATGTTTTGAAAATGCCGATGCGAAGCGGAGGGAATATGGGAGGAGAGGGGGTGCGACGCAGCGGCGGGAGCGGGTACTTTACGATATCAGCAATGATAGATTTTCGTCTGCTCGCTCGCCTATCTGTCCGGCCGCGGTGCCGGACATTAATTATGCAGATGCACCGGAGCCTGCCCCGAAGTCTATAAATGACGAAATAACGAAAGTGGTGGAATATGAGGTCTAAGAGAAACAGAGAGAGAGAGAGAGAGAGAGAGAGAGGGGGGAAGAGTTATTAATTAATTAATTAATTAATTTAGTAAGTAAGTAAGTTAGTTAGTTAGTTAGTCAGTTAGTTATTTAGTTAGTTAGTTAGTTAGTTAGTTAGTTAGTTAGTTAGTTAGTTAGTTACTTAGTTCGTTCGTTCGTTCGTTCGTTCGTTCGTTAGTTAGTTAGTTAGTTAGTTAGTTAGTTAGTTAGATAGTTAGTTAGTTAGTTCGGTAGTTAGTTAGTTAGTTAGTTAGTTAGTTAGTTAGTTAGTTAGTAAGTTACTACTTACTAGTAGTTAATTAGTTAGTTCGTTGGTTAGTTAGTTGGCTAGTTAGTTAGTTAGTTAGTTAGTTAGTCAATTAGTTAGTTAGTTAGTTAGTTAGTTAGTTAGTTGGTTAATTAGTTAGTTAGTTAGTTAGTTAGTTAGTTAGTTAATTAGTTAGTTAGTTAGTTAGTTAGTTAG
>NW_014577121.1:457932-490369 GCF_000485595.1 Priapulus caudatus | reverse complement strand
AGTAGTAGTTAAGTTAACGTACGTCGCGACGTCGTGTGTGTGTGTGTGTGTGTGTAGTGTGTGTGTGTGTGTGTGTGACGTGTCGCGCGCCGACGTGTGTGTGTGTGTGTGTGTGTGTGTGTGTGTGTGTGTGTGTGTGTGTGTGTGTGTGTGTGTGTGCGTGTGTGCGTCTCCGTGCGCGTGTTTGCGTATGTGCGTGTACGTGTGCATGTAAGTGTGTTACACTACATGCATTTTACCACTAGTTTAATGTCTTGGTGACGCATTACGGATATATACGCTTGAAGGAAATCGTAGGCGACAGATATTAGGCCCGTTTACGAGTTGCCTTCTTTTCTGTCAATTCCAAATTTGGTGTATGAGCAATGCGCGGCGTGTGCTTAATGATGACAATTCTTATTTTCCATTTAAATTTTATTCCAATATTACAGAGATTTTTGCAACTATTTTACTGCTACTACTACTACTATTATTATTATTACTACTACTACTACTACTACTACTATCAATGGTGATGAAATGAGAATACTCATAATAATAATAACAATAATAACAATAATAATGATAAATAATAATCTATCATAAGGTCTTAGTGCTGGCCCAACTATAATAAATTGCATAGTATGACGTCATCACGTCAGCCCACGTCGTCTGCTAGACTATCTTAGATCCACTTACTCAACAAATATCAACTCTATCAAAGCAAGGCTGAAATCATCGAAACACAACACTTTAAGTGCTGACGTATACTAACGTGTTTTGCATCAGTAAAAACGTCCGTAGTCAGCAGGCCTGAATAACCCGACACAAAAATTAAGAAAAAATATATGTAGAACTTCCAGTGCATGCACAATACAGACTTAAAACGCAGACGCTAAAAACCTTTGCCGGCGATATAATGCGAAATTTCAACAAGTCGCCGGATCCCGTTTCACGCACAATCACAGCGGACTGTTCACCATGGCTACGTCACTAAACAGAATGGCATAATTTTCTCAAACGACCTGTTTCATTATTCTTGCTGTCTATAGACCGCTGGAAGACATATACGACGTATACATAAGACATACATGACGTCAGAAGTAGATAATAGGGAATTCCTATAAGATAATTCCCTATTATTAACTTCTGATGACGTATATAATGCATGCGCAGAGCCGACGTTAATACATCGCCATTATCTTGTTAATTAACAGATTGGAAGAGCGAGAGTGATGGTTCTCTAAGGAGCCTACTTGCCTAAAAAATTAAAATGTTAAAAAATTCAGATTTCTTTCATGATTTCAAATATTTTTTCAACATACGCAATGCTTTCTAGCAGCGCACCCAATGTACTGCCGCCACCAGCCACTAGACCACTTACGTGAAGGCTTTACTCATTGGATTGTCGTCTTTGTTTATCGGATGTCACTATGTTGTAAGAAAGGATTCGTGTCATGATAAATCTATGCGATTAACATGTTAGCAGCGGTGTCGGTGAAACTCGAAAGTTTGTCGAAACTGTTAGTAATACGGTGTTAATTGGATTTGTTATGAAATCAATTTATTCTTATATACATCTATACTTTTCTTCGTGCGACCACGGCACTGCCTTCTCGTGCAAGGCGGAAGTTACAATCACTGAGTGCGTGCGTGCGTGCGTGTGCGTGCGTGTGCGTGCGTACGTAGGTGGTTGGGTGCGTGCGCGCACGCGTTCGCAGGTCGGTATTGCAGCGACGCCCATTGTCACGTCATTACAGTAGAACACGGATGGACAGGAAGTGACGTCACGCACCCTGACCAGACGTACTCGCCTGGTTCGCCGCTCGTTAGGTAATCGAGTAGAGCGACATTGATTCAGTTTCCTCATCTCAGCACACTTTGTAGCTCATTAGCCAAGACTTGTTGGCCAAGTTGGTCACGGAGAGGCAATGTGCGTACGATTTCAGGATGCTCAATGTCCGTGCTGTTTAAAATGGATGTAGAGGGAAGTATATATCAGAGGTTCTAGAAACATGTCGATTCGTGCGCTGGAATCACGACATTCATGAAGCCTGGGTGCATAGGCTATCGATAAATATTGAAAATTGGAGTATCGATAATCGATTTCGATATCTAAGCTAGGAATATATACCAAATAATGTATTATTTTGCAACGCTCTAATTTAAACTTGTTTCATGAAAACTTTGGAATATATATTATGCAAAATGAATTCAAGATCTTTCAGATTGAGAGAGCTCGAAATAGTTAGTGTATATCATTATTCGTGCTGCCGCCTAAGGGAATGACAATAAATTGTGTGCAAATTTTGTGATTGAGCGGGGAGTAAATAACATGAAAGAAGCCAGGCAAATATCAGAGGATCTAACATCAGGAAAATACTTAAAAGCGAAGACTGGTTAACAAAATCAAACTCAAAGCCAAGCAAGAAAAGAGACGTGTCATTAAAATAAGATGGCGGAGAGGTGTTACTTTTTTTCTTTTGCAAAGGAGTGCACATTTATCGTGCGGCAAATCATCTTCAGGGTTAGTTCGACGTTTTCTCCAAGCGCATCCTAGTGCGCACAACGGGGATGCATAGCAAATACATTTCACAAAACGATTTCGTACGCCGAACCTTGCCGAATACTCACCGCAAACGATGGATTTTATCACTAAATCGTAACTAAAACATGAGCACAAGGGCGATGGAGCGTGTGGCGCTGATATAGGAGCATGAAACCCTGATTACCGAGCTCACATCTACGTAGAATCAATCAACAATCTTGACAAACATTCAACAAATCATACACGAGGCAATCTGAATCAACCGAAAACGCTATGGCCGCACTGAACTCCGGGTAATAACGTCGATCATGTATAGGCAACATAGATATATCCTGCAATAGACCAGACAGCCTATGGAGAGACTAGCGCATTGTTAGGCCCGCGCTGACACTTGCGCGTATTGATAGATATCTATGGCTGGGAACACGATTACATAGATCCTCGATGACGTAACGCAATGAACGTCACGCATGACTCATCGCTCCATAAAATGACGTCTGGCGCAGTAGCAGAAGACGTTAGGTCCGCACGGGACCGGTAAGCCCTTATCAAGCTCATAACAGTGGGACGGACTCGCGATATACGTACCCTCTGTAATTATACCCATTATCATTATAATATACATGTAGAATTAATTGTAGATAGTAAAAGAGTCGTGGAAGCGTCCCTCTACGGTATTATCTACTTCATTTGCATATGTCTCAGAAATACACTACCGGGCGCATTCGAGAAACACCGTATTTCATGGTTATGCCTATACACGCGAGTGAATATTTGCAGTGAATAAAGAGAGTATATTTATTGGGTTACGTCACTTGAAAAGGAATTGTCGTGTTTTAATGGGCGGCTAAATTTATTAGCCTGGCGGGAGGGAAGAGGGCGGGGGCATGAGTCGATGTGAAGCTTTGTTGCTAGTAAGGGGGAGGGGGCAAACAAACGCGAATGGAGACAGGGACGCGGTGGCAGATAAAATGACAGCCTTAATTAAATTGAAAATTGTTTGAGCAATAGTTACAACGAAAGACAGGGGGCGAAAGAGAGAGAGAGTGAGAGAGAGAGAGAGAGAGGAGAGAGAAAGAGCAAGAGAAAAAAGCAAATAAATAGATAGATAGATATAAACGATAAGAACACATATATATATATATATATATATATATATATATATATATATATATATATATATAATATATAGAGAGAGATAAATATATAGACAGATAGATTGATAGATTGTGAGCGAGAAGGGTAAAAATAGATAGAGAGAGGAGAGTGCGTGGGGTGAGAGACATATGTAGTGCGGTGTAACAGATAAGGGTAGTTCCAGCGTATATCATTCATTGTATTCGCCAGCTTGTCATTCGATACTCGTACTAAGTCATTAGGCTCGATGGAAGTCTCCTACCAATTCTCTAAATAATCATACGACGCCGCATTCAGGGGGACACCACGCATATCATCCTCTCCCCCTTCCCTCAACGCTAGCTCCGGGTAGCTCACTCACGATTTAGTACCGCTCGGGATCACTGGAGGTTGCTGCTCTCGTAAATCAGTGTAGTGTGTGTGTTGTGTGTGTGTGTGTGTGTGTGTGTGTGTGTGTGGTGTGTGTGTGTGTGTGTGTGTGTGTGTGTGTGTGTGTGTGTGTGTGTGTGTGTGTGTGTGTGTGTGTGGTGTGTGTGTGTGTGTGTGTGTGGTGTGTGTGTGTGTGTAATGTGTGTGTGTGTGTGTGTGTGTGTGTGTGTGTGTGTGTGTGTGTGTGTGTGTGTGTGCGTGTGTGTCGTCCGCTCTCACTCTCTTTGTCTCTGTCTTTTCTCTCCCCTCGTGTGCGCTTTTTCGTTTTTTTTCGATTTCGTTTTCTCTCGCTTCCTCTCCATCTCTTTCTCTCTCTATCTCTCTCCGTCTCTCTCTCTCTATCTCTTTCCGTCTCTCTCTCTATCTCTAGCTCTATCTTTCTCGTTCTCTCTCTCGCTCGTTCTCTCCGTCTCTCTTTCGCACTTTCTCTCGTTGTTTCTTCTTGCTCGCTAATTTCCAGCCGTTTCACACATTGACTAATTTAGCGCCTGCTCCCTAGCGAACTTTCTTCCATCATCTCATTATCTCTTCTCCTCTCACTCGCTAACTCGATTACGTATATCAACGATGTTTTGACTAGCAATGCATGCGCGTAAAAGTAGCAATTAGTGAGCAAGCCAGCGAAATAACTAAATCAATGAACTAACACGCCATCACCATGTGGGAATAAAGCTGGGTTTACGCCAACAACTTTCTGTTGAAAAGTTGACAAGTTGCTCAACTTTTCAACTAATCGACCACGAATCGGCAGATGCCAACTATACGTGAGAGATTAGAACATGTTCCATTTGCTCAACTTTTGGGCAGCGAGTTGATGAATTTTTTTGCCATGCGGATGATGCCATGCCATGCCATGATGGAGGTACGTGTTCCTCCCTCCAGGGCGAGATAACCTGCGGGCGCTTTTTTGCTATCGGCGCTACACGGGCTACACCTGGCGCGAATTAATACATGAAATGCGTATCTACATCGCCCCGTAGCACACTGCAGGTGAATGTTGAATCGTTTGACGACTCGCGGTCGATAATGTAAATACTTTTAACATCTGATAGAAAGGTTGATAGAACGTTGAAAAATTGTTCAACTCTTCGAATTTTCACCTAAACATGTAAACCCAGCTTGCTTAAGCCGATTGGCTAAACATATAATATTGGAGGCAGGCTTATAAGAAAAGGTTTTTTAAAGGTTTTTACGCTCATTTTATCTTACTTCTATTCCTGACTATTTCCAGGATGTGTAGGTTGATAGACTTCTTGATTGGCTATGTGATATTTCTGCACTCGTGTGACATGTCTTATGTCATTTGTCAACATTTGTTTCTATTTTAGGTGGCCCGCTCGAAGGCAGTGTAAGATCGAGACAGGCAGAATACATTAGAGAACTCAACTGCTTATTAAAAGGAAGGCTGGCATCAGAATGTAAGTCAGCTCTATCTCGCATCTCATGTATTGACTGCAGTCAAACGGTGAAATGCCACACACGATCAGTGTTTGTGTGTGTGCGTGCGTGAGTGTGTGTGTGTGTGTGTGTGTGCTGTTGTGTGCTGCTGTGTTATTGTGTGTGTGTGTGCGCGTCGTGTCTGTGTGAGTTTGTGCGTGTGCATGTGTGTGGGCACGCGCGCGTGTGTGTGCGTGGTTCCCTCAGCATAAAGCGAAGGAGAAGTGATTTTTATCCGCTAGTGTGAGAGGTGGTTAGATAACTACACGTGGTGCGAAACAACAACAATGTCGTCCGTTAATTTCCTGCACGGTGCTAAACATTGACATTAATGCTTATGAAAACCTAGCGATCATTTCCGATGCCACATCGAAGTTGATTATCATGCTTATATATATATATATATAGGGGTGCGACAATGTGGGGCGGTATAGCAATAATATTTCATCAATTCAGTCCCTTCTATCTATCGGTCGGGTCTATCGGACCTTCGGTCTATAGGGATGACCCCAGCTGTACGTGCATCTATGGTTTATATACGCTATTTATTGTTCATGTGATCATTGCCGTTTGTTTTTACGGCTGCTTTCAGGCAAAATGATAGAGCCGGGCGAGTACGCAAGAAATGCCAGATATTCCGAGAGCGAAGGAAGGTATAACGAACACCACTGCTAACTAATACTACTAATCATATATTATAGATGCACTATAGATAACACAGTCATTACAGTGCCATAGAACACCAACTCTGCGTGCGTGCGCGTGTGTGTATCCGTTCGTCCGATTGTTCACCCCGTGTGTGTGAGCGTATGTGTAGGTATCCTCTCTCTTATGGTTATGTGAGTGACAATTGCATTTCATATTGGCGTAGCTCAGTGGATAAATTGAAAGACAGTAGAAGGCAACGCGAAGGGATCAGGGTTACGGAATTGCATCGTCGATTGATTGATAGCAACTGAATATCGATTAGATGATTGACCGACAAATCGTGAACGAGTAATCAGACGAATATTGTTGCATGAGTATTACATACATTAGGCCACTTCTCTCTAGCTCTCTCCCTCTATTTTTTCTCGCGCGCTCTCTCTTTCTCTCTTTCTCTCCCACTCGCTCGATCTATCACTGTCTTTATTTCTCTCTCGTTTGTTCTTTCTCTCTGTCATTGTATCGCTCTCTCGCTCTCTCCCTCTCTCTCTCGCTCTCTCTCTTTCTCTCTCTCTCTCTCTCTCTCTCTCTCTCGCTCTCTCTCTCTCGCGCGCGCTATATCGCCCACTCGCTTTCTCACGTTCTTTCTTTTTCTTTCTCTCTCGTTCATTCTTTCTCTGTATCTCTCTCTCGCTCGCACTCTCACACGCGCGCTTCCTCTTTCGCTTTTTGTCGCTCTTCCTCTCTAGGTCTCTCTTCCTCTCACCCTATTGTGCGCGCTCTCTCACTTGCTCTCGCTCTTACTCTCTCTTTATCGACGTGCTATCACTCTCTATCGCGCGCTCTCTTTCTTTCGACGTGCTCTCATTCTCGTCTCTCTCTCTCTTCTCTCTTTCCCCTTGTCTTATTCGCTCCTCTCTCTTCTCTCTTTTCCACTGTCTCATTCTCCCCTCTCTCTTCTCTCTTTCCCCTGTCTCATTCTCTCCCCCTCTCTCTTTCGCTAGGTGTCTAGCTCTCTCGGTGTCGTTTACTCGCTCTCTCTCTCTACACGCGTGCCTTCGTTACGATACTGCCTACGTGATATATACGTGTGCAGGCGCAATCATGGATTCGTATGAACGTGGGAGTGTAATTAGTTAGAATAACATGCAGTCGGCAAGCGTATCAGAGAAATTCCACTAGCAATCACGCGCAGATACATAAATGGACTTAAGCTAATGTCGAGGTTCAATGTGTGTTGCTGGGCTACGTGGTATATATGGCCTCCCGTGTGAGCAGCTCTGCCACAGAACACCGTGTGCACTGTGTGTCACCTCGATGAAGGAAAAGTGGTCGAGATAGAATGAGAAGTGAGGCGGGGCGAATGAAGAGGGAGAGAGAGAGAGAGAGTGCGTGAGAGGAAAATGAGGGGATAAGAAGGAAGAGCGAGTGAGCAAGCGAGAGAGAATGGAGAGGGAGGGGAAGCGAGAAAGTGTAAATCTAGAAAAAGCAAGACAGTATGCAAGCGAGAGAGATGGGATGGGAATGGGTGGGAGCGAACAGGATCAAAGAAAGGGAGACATAAAAAGAAGGCGGGAGACAGAGGGAGAGAGAGAGAGAGAGAGAGAGAGAGAGAGAGAGAGAGAGAGTAGAGAGAGAGAGAGAGAGAGAGAGAGAGAGAGAGAGAGAGAGAGAGAGAGAGAGAGAGAGAGAGAGAGAGAGCGAGAGAGAGAGCGGGCGGTGGGAAAGCGGGGATATAGAACATATACATGTTCCGTGTTTAACGCTTCCACACTCGTCGCAATTAGTCCTAAAAGCTCTCCAACGCTTAGTCTAATGTCGGAGGACAAAACTACGCCACGCGCGCGCGCCTGCTACCGCCTTTACCGTTAAGTGACAAGTGTCATCCGCGATCACACGTGCGGCTGCTAGCAGTCGTTTGAACGTCGGCTCTCTCATCGCAGCCGCCGACGTCTCACGCTTCGCCTCGCTCCTTCCCATCAAGCTGCCGTCGGCTCGCCTTCTCCTTCTCGTTATCGTCGCGCTCATCGGGGGGGGGGCCAAGATTGGAGAGAAAACACGGTGGTCACGCGCGAACCTTAAGAGCCTCATGTTAGGCACTGGTGCGATGCGTAGCGGGGAAAGAGCGAGGAGAGAGAGAGAGAGATGAGAGGTAGTGCTAACACTCTAAAACATGGAATGCGATCGTCGGCTAGCGTCGTTTACGTCGGCTGCTGGCGTCGGCTAGCGTCGGTTACGTCGGCTGCTGGCGTCGGCTAGCGTCGGTTACGTCGGCTGCTGGCGTCGGCTAGCGTGGGTTATGAAATCAATGAGATGTCACATGAAATTTTTAATTGAATGTTTAAAGCGTCTATTGCGAGAATTTTCCAGTATTTTCCCCACTTTCATGATACCTACCGTTATTGCTGAGTAACAGCAATTGTCTAGAGTAACGATAAAATGTCTTTGAACCTTCGTATTCACCAAATACAATGAAATCATGCACGATTACAATTTTGCGTTCTGTTTCTGTTTACCGTTGCCATCTCTCGAATTTTCTCGCGGTAGCGCGAGACATCTATCACGGTGCAGCAATGCATACCACGCACCGTAGAAATCAGGTCAGAGTGTAAACACAGACGTTCATACTAGCGTAACAGCAGTGTAGAACTAATGCCACGTAAAGTCTGTTATTAGAGAAGCTTGTGGATTGCCAGTCAGATAGTAACACTGGAATGACAATGACAGAAAGTGCTCTGAATTATTGACATAAAAACTCAATAATATTTACCAAACAGAATTGCACGCCCTTTTGTTTTAATTATGTTCGCTTGGTTGAGACGCCATTTGTGATTTTTGAGAGTCGTGACACGATAAAATTTATTGCTGGTATGATGTGGTTAAATCAGTGTTTTATAATGCTATAACTGCATAAAATCTTGGTGTTTTGAATGTTGGTATAATCAGTGATATTTCCACTGTCAGGTGAGACTATATTCAGCTATATTTCGCAATAATCACTTTAACCTCTGCACGTCTTTTCAGCACGTTTTCTGTGCTAACACGAATTTTCCTGCGCTGCGTTTTAGTGAGTGTATACAATGCACTGTCACATGATTATAACTAAAGAGATCTATTCATGGGTTCGTCGATATTTTGTGTCAAATAAGGATTCATATACACAGCCATGCAGGTGCGCACGGCGAGTGATGCATTCCATACACACACGCGTGCGCGCGCGCTCGACGATGGATTCTACAGCGGCTGGTAAACGCACTCCGCGCGGGCGGGCACACGACACACCTCCCTCCCGCCACCTCTCCCTCTCTCTCCCCATCCTCGCCGCCGCTGCCGCAGACGCGCGGGCGTGTGGGTCGACTGTATATATAGTGATACGGATTCCTGACATAATCAGCCGATCAGCAGCTACCGCACCACGTGACGGATGTCAGCGCCAATCGGCTGGGCGTGGGTAATGCGCGAGGCGACATCTCGCGGATCGACGAGTAACGATAACGCAAAAGTAATATTCGTCGCCAATCTCTGCTTTACTGCCGTGCGCGTGTTTATTATTCTCCGTATCGAAGTTTCATTCTATTGCCCGTGAATATCGAATCGGGGTGTGTGCATGGGATGGGGTGGGGTCGGGCGGGGTGGGGTGGGGGTGGGGCTTGGCATGTCTGCGCCCATGCGATTGTGTATACAGGACGGCCGCGTTTCCACCAAAGCCAAGAAAGCTCATTAGAAATCTAGAATTAAAAATTAAAAATATAAAGAATTTTTGTGAGCAATCAGATAATGCATTTATTTTTCGCTCCTTAACAGAATACGGATTCGTTGTACTACGAATTTCATGCATTAGTTGCTCGAAATTTAAAATTCGAATGAACTTTCCTGGCTTTCGTACGTTACAGTGACTTCGGTACTTCGGCGTGTATGATTTCTCTTTGTGAGACTATATGAGTAAACTTGTTTCGTTGTGGGAGTATCGGATGAAACAATAAAATCCACTTTTAGTGATATCAAGAAACCGTGTCATCATGCGGACCGCTCTCTCACTTTCTCTTTCATAATATATCGTTTAAGGACGTAGTTATCGTATGTTTCTTTGCTGGAAGAATACGATATAACAGATAAGAGCGATAGAAACAACAGATATCTCGAGAAACAAAATTAACGATATGCAACACATCATTTGTGAGAAACAGTTCAATCAGGAGCATGATGTCATGGCAGGTTTTATGTGACTAACGTATTTTACCATCTCACACCGTGTTACCTAGCTCCAATAAGGTGTGTACTCGTTTCAATCTCTCTTATCCTCTTTGCATTCTCGTCGCGTAGTCAGACGCCGAAATATTCGCAACTTGTATTACAGTCACCGTCCACACCCATCGATTGGTGTGAGCGCTATATATCTCAATATATATATATATATATATATATATATATATATATATATATATATACTATCTAATATAACGAGGGGCAATGTGTTATAATATATCGGTGGTTAAGTGAATCGGTAAGCTCGGTGCTGCCACTCGCTGGTGATCTATGTCTCACATTCTCACGCACGCGCTCTTCTTGGACACTCTGCATGGGTGATTACGAGTGGGTTACGCGCATTTGTAGCGAAAGCAGATTCTTGCTCACATGCATGCATAGTGCGTTCCGGCTACGCTACGATCTCGGTTGTAATGAATAATTAGTAGGACGACCTACAATCGATTGCCGTGTAGGGATGCGTTATTGACAAATATATTGTACTTAGTCTGTATCGTATATTTTTAGTAAACGCAATTAAATTAATATCAGACTATTCTTCCTGCATTCTGTTGTATAGGCGACGCCAAATGAATATATGACGACAGAACATGATACATATAATAATAAACGAAGTGTGATGCGTTGAAAGCAGACACAGCTCACCTGCTATTATATAAGTGGTTTCTTTTTTATTTTTCACCGTCATTTGACAGTCGTTTTATTTTAACGCGTTCTTACTCACCGCTCGACATTCTAACGCCTGTTCCGCATAGTTGCTATAGGATTATACCGCGTTGATAGCTACGAGGCGGTGGTGGTATGCTCTCGGGTAATAAATTCTAACGTATGAAAACCCCGCTAATTCATAGGTTCACCTCTATAGTTCTATGCCGTATTAGCGTATCATGCCTATATTGAAAAAAAGTTATTTCGACTATATCCGCCGTAGAGTATATACACAAGATAATATTTGAAAAAAATAATAAAGAGTCGAAACTTTTGTATGAGGTTGAGTATAAGGTAATAAAGCAATGAATTATATTTTTCAATTGCTGTTATCAGTTACATTACACCAACGGATTATCAGTTAAAACCGGCTGATGTTTGCCAAGGAGATGTGTACAATATTCCAGTAAAATCTACACACAATGCTTACGACATATAATGTAAACCCATTGAACTACGACTTCGAAAGAGCGATAATACCTAACGATAATCTAAATTGGCCGTGGAAATCATTCGTATGTGTTACGTATTATGCTGCGATATATATATACATATATATATATATATATATCTTATAAAATAGCCCTGTTTTTCCGATTTTTGACAAAAAGGTCCGCCATTGCAAATGGCGGTTTTGTTAAGGAACAAGGGCGCCGCCTCCGGCAGAAAAGTATAGCACGCGCAAGCATCGGTGCGTTAATCCCGTCCTGTTTACGACACGTGCGGTTGGCCGCTCCAATTTGCAACATCGGGGTAATGTCGTCGATCGTTTGGATGGTGTGTCAGCGCGCAGCGATCGGAAATGATTGCTCGATCAATTAAAGGAGAGAATAATTACGCGATAGTATAATTATAGGCGAATGAAAGAAGAAATTGGCCGGAGGCGAAGGAGAGGTATTCTTTCGTGAAACGCATTGCTAGAGGCGTGTACTGTTAGTGCTAGCGATGTTTGCAGATTTTTCAAGTGTTCGTTTGTAGATGTGGTTTTTAGGATTCTTTTTGTTTTTGTTTTTGAGTAGTTGTGTTGTTTTAGATTGTTTCGGTATGCTTAAGTGGGATGTTTCTTGGTGTTGGGGGGCATTTACGATAAATTTGTCTGTTAGCATTCGTGAGTACTTGTCGGAATTTGCAGTATTGGCGTATAGCATAGACCTATAGACATAACATAGCATAGCATAGTATAGTGTAGCGTATTCTCTCATTCACGTACTCCTGATGTAATATTATTATATATTATATTATATTATAGTATAGTATAGTTATTTTTATTATATTATGTCATCTTATGTCATGTCATGTCATATCACAACATATGATATCATTTTATATTATGTTATATTATTTCTTAATATGATACATTATATGATATTATAATATAGCACAGTACATTATAGTATAGTGCAGTACAGTGCAGTAAGGTGCAGTACAGAACAGTACAGTACAGTACAATGTAGCACAGCCAAAGACAGTGTAGTGTAGTATGGTGTAGTATAGTGTAGTGCAGTGCGTGTCACGTCGCATCGCGTAACATAGCATAGCATGATATGCATAGCATAGCATATTAAGGTGCATGTGCCTGCACGCGGACTATATGGCCACACGCGGAGCCTCTACTAGGCTCCCACTGCAGCGTCTCTGATTAGATGAGCAAGCAAATGACTTCCTACGAGTCATAAATGAGCCATCGAGCTCCCCCTCCCCACTCCTGATTACTCACGCACACGCACACGCGCGCGCATGCTGAGAGAGGTCTGCTATAACGACCCGGGGAAATCACTTGAGGTTGCTAGCAGCGCGAGTATAGGCACCCTCCCCCCACGTGCGCGAAAGAGAAGCTTCCTCAGCGTCTGCATCTCGCCGATGACGTCAGCGTTCGCCGCAAGGCGATCGACAGTGGCTTCCGACGTGACGCGTAATTTGTGACGTCATAACGAGAAGCGGAAGCGTTCTGAATAAGAGCGAGTGGGGGGAAGAGGGACAAAGGTAAAGGAGGCGGTTGAGAGTGAAGCAGTAGAGGAGGAAAAAAGGGGAGTAAGAGCAGTCATGGATGGAGGAGGTGGGGGAGGAGGAGGAAGCAGGTGGTGTAGGAAGAGGAGGCGACAAAAAGGCAGTGAAGAAGAGAAAGATATTTAGGCAAGGCAAAGGAGGAGGAGAAGAATGAAAGGAGGTGAATAAGGACGGAGCAGGGGAAAACGGGGGAGTGCCGACCGTCAGAATAACAGACGAATTAGCAGATGGGTGATGGTAGGTTGCGCCACTGGCGCCGAGGAGAAGAGTGTAACATCACGAGCACAGATACGGTGGTGCAATCTTCGATTCACGAAGCTGCAGATACGCCACCCTCAACGATAACTCTCCAATCCCCGTGAAATGTTTTGTCAAGGTGTTAAGGGGAACACGGTGGACAGATGGAGGAATGGCGTGAGAATGAATGAATACGCTCAGCTGCCACCACACAAAACCACAGCGAAACTCACATCATCAGTCTCCAAAAAAATCTCAATATGGAAATAGAGTTTATTACGTTTGTCGTGACAATGTATGTAATGTGTACAATGTAGATATAAACCCGACAGGTGACAATGTATATATAAGCCGGATAGGTGACAATGTATATATTTGTATATATATATATGTATATATATATATATACATATATAAGCTGAAGAGGTACGTGACGTAATTTGACTCTTCTTCGTCTACTGCCTTATTACTATATACGCCATAAGAGTATATCCCACACGCAGCATATCACTTACTCACCGTGCAAAGTATGCACGCACCTAGCAGGTGGCTGAGGTAGCCGAGGAAAAGAATTTAGCAACCTCATCACATTTTCTAACGTTCACATAGCGAGACCCTTAAACCGTAATCAGGGCCGGACGGATATACAATGAGAAGATCTATTCGGACGTTTTGTATGTAACACTCGATAAAAAATATTGCAATCATTGTTTAGAGTTTCGATCTCGCTTCTCTTTTACAAACGTATAACTGTACACACCCTGAAAGAAACCTCATATAATAAAAACTTTATATACCGAGTCGCTATACGTACACACGTACACATGAGTATTAATTAACATACGATTGCTCGCGTAAAAATATAAAATGCTTAAATGTGTAAACAATTACATTCGTCCGAATCAGCAGAGTTGAGTCTAATAGTGCGACAAGGTTCCTTCTTCGTATATACGATAACGATGAAGTGAAACATTACAGTACAGCATAGATACCGTGACATAATGACATTAAAAATTGGCATATTGCTATTAGCTTGATTAAAAGTGTATCATCATCCATGCACCGTCACCAAATGCGTCGATATTTCTATCATTGTCTTGCGTTAGGCTCAAGTTTTTCACGACGTTCACTTAAAATACCAACCACTTACGGAACTAGTCTACGCATTTATGCTGCAACGTGTAGCCCATAGATCTTACAAGCAGTTTACAGTTACGGACGTCAATACAACACTAGTACGGACGATATTACCATCGCCTACCTCTAAATTATTACGAAACAAGTAAATCACAACGAGTACACACTCACCTCGAGTTAACTGAGGATAAGGATGTTGTGTTGCGTGTGTTCACGACCGAATGTTCTCCTTTGAAAACTTACTGATGATTCATGATTCACAATTTCGAACATAACATACAATCGCCCTTTTATATACATGTATATGTCATCCTAAGCATGCTACGCGTTTAAAAAAAGATCATAACAATAAATCAACGCAAAGTCTGAGATGTAAATGTTTGTGAGTTATGAACGTACATCCGTACCTACGACAGTCTGACATGTCTAAACCTTAACTTTCATTCTACACAATGCCGTGCCTATGCATATTTATACATGCATGTATAAAATACATATGCACTATGATATCTAGACACTGCTTTACTATTCATCCATGCATCCTGCTGCACGGAAAATAGGACCGTATAAAATCCTGCCAAAATAACATGTAGTATATATTTATATATGTGCCAACAGATAACGCGTGTAAACATATTCTTAGGTTAGAAATGAGACTAATATGCGCGTATTCGATTAATCTCTATTCGTGAGCTGAGGTCGAGAGACAACAGCAACTAAGACGTCGCCCACGAGCAAATATCTAAACATGCAAGTTAGAAAATGACACCATAGATGTCATTTCTTCCTGCATAGATCTAGAGGTAATCACCTCAATGCTACGTACGGTTGCGAAGGTTGTGCGAGATAGAGAGATACTACATCAGGTTCGACCATGTTCGTTCGCCAACAGATTTCCCGCGTCGATTACGTTTAGGACGATGAATGACGAACACGGCATCTTCTCGCGAAATCTCGCGAATTTTATTAACTAACAGCAAGATGGGCCGGCGGCCGGGCAAGAATCGAAGCGACAGCATTACAATCGATGAGCTTCTAGATTATCATTTACAGATCGAAAGCAGGTAACATTCAGGTGCGTAATGCAGGCTTCGCTCCTATCTATGAGTAAATGCAGACTTAGGCAACAAATTTCGCGACCAGGGCAAGCAGCAGAGTCGTGGACAGCGTAGCCGCCATGCCCATCGCTCCGTTGTAGTTCAGGTCCCAGTTTTCGTAGAGAACTCGGTCGATAATGTAGATGTAGCCGTTGGTCATCGCCATTCCTTGCAGCGTGATGGTAGCCTCGATCTCCCCAAGGCGGACGGACCACACTAGAGAGCGAACGCAACGCCATCCGGTGTTAAAACATGTGTTAAAATTGCGGGTAAATGTAACTAGGGGGTGCCGCACGAGGTACACTCGCCAATTCGGCTGCTGTGTTTATGACGTGACGTCATGACTCGTTGGTAAAGTTAGTAGTTATCGCCAATACGGGAGAACACCACACGGATATAAATAAACAGTACAAACAAATAAATAAAAACATGCCATCATCACTCGACTCAAACGCAGAAGAGTTACGCGAGTTTGAACATATGGCTCAGCAATCTGTGGTTATCAATGATTCGATAATTAATCGATCTCGATTGTCTTACATTTAACTTTGATCAATTTCCATTCGTTAATCAATTAATCGACTGGCGCCAATGAGGAAATCGTCGATTGGTATGCAGCCGAAAAATACGTGTTCCGCGCAAGCCTAACAACCTAACCCACGTAGGATTAAGAAGATTCGCTGGACAAAACCTGTTTAAAGACACTTCCGATTATCTTCAGTCGCCTCTTGCTGGAGACATAGAGATTAATGTGTAGGAGTAAAACAAGATTTACCACAACACATGCTGCAGAAACTCGCGCAACATTACCTCAACGATCGAAGCGAAGAAGACAGATAAAAGCTGCTTACTGTTTCTGTTGTACCCGTCCTGGCGGAGTGTGATAGTTTTTCCGTTGACGGTACCGAGGTGGACATTATTGTAGAGGTCATCCAAGGACAAAACCTGACCTCTGACGAGGTGATTCTTGATGACCTGTCGATGTAGATCCGTATAAACGTGTTGTGTCAGACATGTGTCAACATTAGAGATGTTTCTGCAATTCTAGACGAATATAACATCGTCGCTTCATCCACCAGAAGAAATGGTTTACAAGCGAGAATTTGGTAGAATCGTGTTATTGTCGCTGTATTATTGGTATGGCGACGTGATGTGTGTGTATGCGTGCGTGCGTGCGTGCGTGCGCGCGCGTGTGTATGTGCGTGCGTCCGTGTGTGTGACAGTGAAATATAATATCATGCTAATACAATCCGTGAACGTGCTGGAAAACACTATATCGCATGCTACGTTACGCTATACGATATACGTCGTACTAGGCGCGAATACAAACAATTTTGCTAAACACGAAAACTTCGTTCGTGTTTTCATTCACGCCTCGTTACAACAACGGTACAGGATCCGATTACGAGACATAATACGTCACGCGGCGCGCACGGCGCGATTGGCTACAGCGAGTGACGTCATCAACTCACGTGACCGAGGACGAGGTTGCTGGTGGTGATGATGCTAAAGTCGTTGTAGTTGCGGCTGTAGATGTCCTGCCACGCGTCGTTGCTCATCGCAAACATCGTGAATCGCTCGTACTCGGCTGACAGCATGTTACGCAGATCGTAGCCTGTCTTGTCGATGTATCGCTCCAGATCGCTGATGGTCCGGAACACGAAAAGAGATCGAGTCTTAAAATTTCTCAGAATTCATACACGTGTTCCTTTGCCAAGATGTGGGCGATAGTAAGGACGGGGTTGTAGCCTAAACAGGCTGTTGGGCAGGGGATAAAATTTCATGATACAGATGAGTAATGATGAGGGGATCGCAGATCCTAGTAAATGTGCACGGTGAGGCGAGGTGGTTTATTGTTTTTGTTCTTCACTGTTGCTGTTGTTGTTGTTGTTTTTGTTGTTACATTCTGTTCTCGCAGGCGAGAGGGAGGAGATTGAGAATGAGGGTGAGGATAAGGATACAAATAAAAATGATGAGAATAAGGATGATGCTGATGATGCTGATGATGCGTCTGCTGATGATGATGGCGACGACGACGATAGGGATGATCATAAGGACGGGGATGATGTTGAGGCTGAGGAAGATGGGAGGACGCTGCCTGGGATGATAGAATGGAGGGTATGTGGTTATTATAACCTGTCGTTACCTCAGCATTGGGTCTTCTTCAATCTTCTGCCAGATCGTCTGGTAGGGAAATCCGAGGATAGAATCTACCAGATGTATGACGCCGTTGCTCGTTCCCAGGTTCTGCTGGAGAACCTCGGCCCACACTCCGTTACCGTTCACGTACCACGCTGAGAGTGGAGAGAGACAACGAAACACCGGTCATGCTCGCATCATGATATCCAACACGTTAGTGACATGCCGCTGCAGTCACCAGCGCAGTGGAGGAGAGTATTCTTATCTTATACATCGCATTGACATCTAAGGGCGCTTATTCGATCAGAGAAAGGCAGACAGATAGAAAGAGAAAGAAAGATGGAGAGAGAAAGAGATAGAAAGACAGAGAAAGAGGGAGAGACGAGAGAGAGAGAGAGAGAGCGAGAGAGAGAGATAGTGAGAGAGCGCCACAGACACGAGCGACCCCTGGTGACTGTCCCGAGACTCTCGGCGCGTGTCACCATACACTTACTCTTGGCCGTGCCGTTCTGCATGATCATGAATCGTATTTGTTTGTAATTGCCGCCTTGGCCGCCAATCTGCTGCTGTTGCGGCCGCTGCTGCTGAGGCCTATCCCTGTTCTGATCATTCTGGTCTCTTCCCTGATTATCGCGGTCTTGATCGTAGTTGGGATCGTAGTCGGACGCGTAGCTGGTTTGCTGAATACGCGGGCCTCCGCCGACAGGGAGCGTTGTGTCAAGCGTCGTGCTGTTGTCCTGGTTACGCAGGTAGACGCGCCCAAATGCCATGTGAAGGCGCACCAACTACGAGGAGAGAGATGTAGTTCTATGTTAGTTTGTCTCTCGCGTGCCGATGTAAGCGCACACGTACACACACGCACACATACACGCGCACGCACGCACACGAACACACATGCGCGCACGCAAACACAAGCGCGCACGCGCACACACGAACACACATGCGCGCACGCAAACACAAGCGCGCACGCGCACACACACACACACACACACACACACACACACACACACACACACACACTCTCTCTCTCTCATCTCTCTCTCACACACACACATATTCATACGCACACGCGCACCCCCCCCCCCATACACGCATATGTACACGCACGCACGCACCCCCACCCAACACACACGCACATGCCAACACCTGTTAGTGTAACATGCGTGAAAGCATGCGAGTAATAGTTAGCGCTATGCGTGTGCACGTACATCAGCGACTCGCTGCTCGTCCCGCAGTAGATCGGTGAGCTTCTGAACAGGAATCTTCTCAAAGGCAGCGTTAGATGGCACGAACATCGTCATGTCCTGAGTTCGCAACTGGTCGCGGAATTCCTTCATGTAGTTCTTCACGAGTATCTCCGTCCAGAGTTTGCTGCAAGCGGACACAGCGCGCGCGTGAGCGTCAGTATGTTATGTAACAGGCAGGGGCGTAGCTAGAGTGAAATGGATGTGTACCCACACAGGCGGGGGTTCTGGGGGTCCTCCCGCAGAAAATGTTGAAAATGTTGATAGCAGGAGATGGTATTTTAGGCACTTTTGAGTAAATGTACATGCCTTCATCTGACTACATACGACAATTATTTTTTAGTAGAACTATTCTCTTCATGAGCAAACAAGATGTGATCACTAAGACTCACTATAACTAATCATGTAATTTTCGTTTTATTATCAAGACATGTTGTGAACTAACGCCACATTCTAAACTCTCTCTTTCTCTCTCTCTCCTCTCTGCGTGCGTGCGTGCGTGCGTGCGAGCGTATGCGTGTGCGGGTGCGTGTGGGGCGCGTGGTGTGTGTGTTAAACAAATTTAGTCTGACTGACTGACTCTCTCTCATCTCTCTCTTCTCTTCTCTTACTCGCCATCTCTCTCTCTCTCTCTCTCTCTCTCTCTCTCTCTCTCTCTCTGCCCCCTCTCTCTCTCTCTCTCTCTCTCTCTCTCTCTCTCTCCTCTCTCTCTCTCTCTCTCTCGCTTTCTCTATCTATCTCTCTCACTCTCACTCTCACTCTCACTCTCACTCTCACTCTCACTCTCACTCCTCACTTCTCACTCTCTCACTCTCTCTCTCTCCCTCTTCTCTCTCTCTCTCTCTCTCTCTCGCCTCTCTCTCTCTCCTCTTCTCTCTCTCTCGCTCTCTCTCTCTGCAATAAAAAAAACGTTTGGTGAAATGATGTGTACGCAACTGCATATCTGCGTTATGGTAGCTACGCGCCTGACAGTAGGTGACAGCCACTAACACCACCATTAACACACTCACTAACACAACCAGTAACGCCACCACTAACGCCACCACTAACATGGCCCCTGAAGCCACCACTATCACTTCTCATCCTCCTCACCAGCGCGCACGTAGGCGCCCGCCCACCATCCCGCCCACCCGCTCGCCTGACTTACGTCATGTTGCGGTGCGTCTGGATCGTCTCCTCCGTGTTGCGGTAGATGTAGCCGAGCACATTGTCAACGATGTGCACGACGCCGTTGTCGACGGCGATGTTGGGCACGACGACGCGCGCGTACACGTCGCCCTCCATCATGCCGGCCGTCGACGACGCCAGGCTCGTGGCGACGTAAACTACAGCAGGCAAGACGACGCGATCAGTAACTATGACGACATATACACATATCAGTAACCATGACAATTTTTCACACGCATCGGTAATCGTGACAATTTATACACGCGTTCGCAACCCGCCATGACAACACACGTCAGTAATCACGGCAATATAAACACATCGATAAACATAACAAAACATCTATCGGCAAGACACGACAACACGCGAATAAGTACCCATAACAATACATAAATCAGTAACCGTACTAACACACAAGCACATAGTCTACATAACCATAATGTGACAAGGTCTACAGCAGTGCAGACGATACATATACACCAGTAACCACGACGATACATATTATCAAGAGCATATAAACCTTCTTTATATGCTCTTGATATTATCAAGAGTCCATAATAGAAAATTTATTTCTAGTATGAACTCTTGATATTAAACAGCAGCAAGTCTCGCGCAAGGAGAATGTTGCGGATAGCTTCAGATGCTAACAGGTTCCTTTCTCTAACAGGTGTGAAGCTGAATGGACGGCAGTGTGCCTGCCAGCATGCGGGAAACATTAGCTTCGTCGATGGTTATCACAAAGCCGATTCGTTATGTCAGCGTGCGAGAAAAATTACCGCCAGATTGCGCCACCGTGCTCCATGTTCGTATCTCGAACACTTGTTGCGAGTATCGATCGACAAGACTAGATAGAAACACTGTATCGAAACATCATTAACGAGGTGCTATATTATATATCGCATGAATTATTTAAACGCCTATATCAACGCAGCATCACGGGCTGTAGTTACACCGCCAGCTGGTGATGGTTGGAATTCGCAATGATCCCTCGAATGTTTAACGTGGAATGTAAAAGGAAAACTCTGCCATGTTCTCTAAAACGTTTTTACTCGGTCGTAAGAGGTCAAATTTGGAATGTTTCGTAGAATGTTTCTTCCCCAAATATGCGATAGTACACCGATATTACCCGCATGCAGCCATACAATACACAACGCACAAATACTATACTATGATGCGATATAGGCCTACAAGACAAAAATGTTATACGATTACACGATATACAATACATAAATACTATGTGATCATACTATATACAACACAAATATAATACGGTTATACAATATACACCCGACACATATAATACGATCGTACAACATACAACACACAAATAATATACAATCATACAACATACAACATACAAATATTATACGAGCATACAATATACAACACAGAAATATTATATGATTATATAATATTCAACACACAAATATCATATGATTATACAATATTCAACACACAAATATTATACAAGCATACAATATACAACAGACAAATATTATACCATTATACAATATTCACACTATAAGCTGTAGACAATTACGAGCAGCTGCACACTTACATTCTACAGGAATGTTTTCGGTGATGTTTCCACGCGTGTCGAAGTGTAGCTTCACTCGGTCCGATGTTGAGTAGCCATCGTACGTTTGACTCTTCTCGAAGTTGTTCGAGAAGACAACGTAGCCCCTGATCATGTGAGCTTGCAAGATCTGAAAGATCATTTAAGCTCATTAATCGCAATACATTAAAAATTTTAGTTTTTTAAGAGAGAGAGAGAGAGAGAGAGTGAGAGGGGGAGACAGAGAGAGTGAGAGGGGGAGACAGAGAGAGTGAGAGAGGGAGACAGAGAGACAGAGAGACACAGAGAGAGAGAAAGAGAGAAAGAGAGAGAGAGAGAGTGAGAGGGGGAGACAGAGAGAGAGTGAGAGGGGGAGACAGAGAGACAGAGAGACACAGAGAGAGAGAAAAAGAGAAAGAGAAAGAGAGAGAGAGAGAGAGAGAGTGAGAGAGGGGGGTGGTGGAAGGGGAGGAGGAAACAGAGACAGACAGAGAAACAGATAGACATAATGATAGAAATATAGAGAGAAAGAGAGATAGAAAAAGAGTAGAGGAAAAAGAGCGAGCGAAAGAGAGAGACACACACAGAGAGAGAGAAAGAAAGAAAGAGAGAGAGAGCGAGAGAGCGAGCGAGAGAGAGAGAGAGAGAGAGAAAGAGAAAGAGAGAGAGAGAAAGCAAAGAGAGCAATCTTCTCTTCGCTTCTCGTAGACCGCCGTGGACATTGACGACTACATTGCTTCAATGGGCGCTGTGCTTTTCCGGGTGAGTTCGTCAGCCTTACATATAGACGCCGTGCTACCCACGGCTCCATTATATATATTAGGTGTCAACGGAAGCAAATTTAAGTAAAGGGTATTTCTCAAGGGCACGACAGCGGTGACCAAGGAGGCAATTTGAACGATGGGACCGTCAACAGAAAGTTCCGAGTGCTAACAGTGTATGGCGTATGAACTTGCAGGAAATCGATCTAGATCATTAAGACGAGAGAGCGAGGCGGTACGGCGACTAGGCGGGCGCAAATTGCTGTTTTATTACCTACCGGAAAGGTGTCGTATATGAATGCAACTACGTGGGTATCGGTACCGTCTCTCGTTCCCGTTGTTTAAACAAGGTTTAGCATTAGCATTTTGTTGCAGTCAACCGCGCTGTCTTATATGAACGTAGCTACGCGTACATTAAATGCACGCTCGAGTTGCTGGCGTCTTACAATATCTCCGCTAGTATGATAATATTAGTGTCTGGCTCAACGCAAATTCTATAAATTATGTAGCTATTCGCATGTACGCGTTTTCTTTATATAACTATTGTGTAGTATATATTTATATATATATATATAGAGAGAGAGATATTAAGATTAGATTAATACAAATATTTAGTTATATGTATATATTTATTTCATTATCGGTTTATTCATATTTAGCACGCGCTTACCCTCTCGAACAGGCGACTGTCTTGCACCAGCAGGTTCCTCTGCTCGGACGGGATCTGATTGAATGCCTGGTCGTTCGGTAGGAACATCGTGTACTTCTCCGCAGCTCCCTGCGGCCCGAAGCTAGGCTGGAACGCCGGCTGGAAATCTCTGGGCGGCTGCTGGTTTGGTTGAATTCCAGGTTGGAAGACGCCCTGCTGTTGTTGCGGGGGTCGTCTACCTGTCTGCCCGCCGGGCTGGAAGCCGCCCTGGCTGGGATTAGGGTCGAATCCTCCGGGCTGGATACCTCCCGGTAACAGCCCCTGTTGAGGGCGTCCCTGCTGTGGGTTCCCTTGCTGAACGCCTCCCGCCTGCACGCCGCCGGGCTGGAAGCCCCGACCGGCGTTGCCATAAAGACCGATGGAGCTTTTGCCGGAGACACTCTGGTCGAGTAGGACCTGCATGCTCTGCGGCATGGAGCGAAGCTGGCTGAAACATGGCCATGCAGTAATGGGCGTTAGTTCGGTGGGGATGCACGCACCTAAACATGCACGTACGCGCATGTATACTCACACACATACACACACGCTCATATGCGCACGCACTTGCACGCACGCACGCACAGGCACATGCACACACACACACACACACACACACACACACACACGCTCACATGCGCACGCACTTGCACGCACGCACGCACAGGCACATGCACACACACACACACACACACACACACACACGCGCACGCACGCATGCACGCGCACACACACACACAGTTAGACACGAGAGAACGTGTTCGCATGCTTATTACAGGATAAGATCATCAGGCGTGTGTCACAGTTATAACCACGCGGAGTGAAAGACTCACGTCAGCTGATACTCGGTGTAGAGGTTGCGCGGGTCTCTGACGAGTCCCCAGATGGTTTCTCCAACGCCGGGAGGGCTGAGCACACGGTCGATCTTATGCAGCACACCGTTGAGTGAGGATATCTCAGGCAGCAGCACCCTCGCTTGATTCACGTGTACTATCTATACACACAGACACGGACCGAGATGAAAGTCACCCGCATTACTATACTTTATATATATTAATACGTTTATATGACACACACACACGCACTTAATATATACATATATATATATATCGTACATGTTCTGGCTTACACAAGAGACCGTTTAGCATCTCGATCAGAAGGAATGATGTACTCGCTACACGAATATGTACATATATAACGATCAATTATGCATTATATATAGATATATATATATACAGACATCATACACACACGCACGCACGCACGCACGCACGCACGCACGCACGCACGCACAAACACACGCACATACATACACACGCACGCACATACATACACAGACACACACACACACACACACACACACACACACACACACACACACACATGCACACACATCCGCTTGGCACGAATATGATTACTCGTACTTAATCAGCAAAAGAATCAAATTCCTGTAAACGACTTTGTAATTTTGTTTTGCGTCATCGCTCCGCACAATCGGTACGCGCAGCAGCAGGAGTAGCAACATTAACCCCAGTAGAAGACCGCAGCACCAGCAACGGCAGTGTTAACGCTAGCAACAGCACCGTCATCATCATCAGCAGCAGCGGCAGCAGCAGCATCAAACACCGCACGATCATACTATAGCGCATATTCAATAGGGCTCTCTCTCTCTCTCTCTCTCTCTCTCTCTCTCTCTCTCTCTCTCTCTCTAAACAGCTCTCTCTCTCTCTCACACACACACACACACACACACACACACACACACACATATATATATATATATATATATAGTCGGGTAAATGACGGTTGTAGCCCCGGGGTAATGTCAAGCATCGCGGCGCGCGCGTGTTTTATATACCTGCGAGGCCGTCTGACCGCCAAACTGTGTGAACTGCTGGCCAGGTATGAAGGGCGGATCGACGACCGTCATCCACACCGGAGCCGACTTCGGCGCCAGCGTGGCGAGGCTGAAGTTACGCTCTCGGTTCTGCATGAATCCTACGTGCGTGTACCTGTCGTTGACTGTGGAGGGAAAGTTTGGCGGTGATCGAGTGCGTTTCGGTTGCAATGGTTCGATAGAGGTGTGGTTGGAGTTTTTTTTTGCGAATTCGGTAACATTTACAGTAATTTAAATAGGGTCGGGTCGGAATTCGATGTGTTCGGTGTTTGGTTTCGGTGAATTTTTGTTTGAATTCGATGAGGTACAATATTTCTGGGATCACATATACGGTTGCTATAGGGCTCAATCGGCAGGTTTATGCGTAGGCCCTATATGTAGTTTATATATTATAATAGTCATGTGAGAGTGATTCATAGCTGATTCATGGGTGATTCATAGATGACAGGACAATCTGTAAGTGTCATCAGTCTTAAATCCGTGATATAGACCATAAATTCTGGCAAGCGTTAAATGTCTCAAGGTTGTATGAGTGTGCGTTATTATACTTTCTTACCGATCCTTACTTTTCTCCTCGGAAGCGTTACAGCTGTTACCTGTGCGAATTATATCCAGCTTAATGCCATTAACGGAAACGGCAGATGAGATTTCCAATTTGAATTTTTGTAGTATGAGCATGCTACTCATTATAATGGGTTGCTTTTCGTTGCTACAACACTCAGATATAGTTCAGTTTATTGGTTACGTAAGCATTAGTGTTCCTTATTACAATATAATTGCATTAGTTACGCGGAGTTGGATTACTTAATTTAACGTACAAAACGTACGTTTTGAAACGGCCGGTGTATACTAGATGGACACCAAAGCCGTTTGACCCTCGCAACCCATGACCATTGCAATGACGATGAGTCAGTCTATAAGCTACTGTTTAATAACAGCACGTGCGCGGAATGCGGACAACCCACGAGAAATAAAGACGATCGATGTGCTATTGTGCTTAAAATCAACGCTTATTGACTGACAAAACAATCGTTAAGATGACGTTGTACATTTAGAAACAGAAATCTCTCAGCATGGAGTTGAAAAATCTACGATCAACACGCATACAGTTCTGCCCTATGGTCAACATATAATCGCTGTAATCTATTAGCAAACCTCAATGGTCTCAATCTAGGATTAAACCCTAATGCAGTCAATATTATTATATCTATAATCAAACTTTAATACTCTCTAATTCTATGACGAAACGCTAATAACGTAGATCTATAATTGAACCCTATAGTCGTATAAATATAAATTTTAGTCCTAATACAGTTTAAATATATAATTGAGCGTTTATTAAGTTAAAATCTAATATAAAGCCCCAACAGTCTAAATCTATTATCAACCCCTACTAAAACAGTCTAAAATCGATGATCGGACCCTAATAGTGACGTAACTAATCTCTGTGATGACATGATAGACATGGTCGATGACGTCACGCTTTACGTCGCATTCCACGGGTAATGCTATCCCTCGGGCGTGGAGGGAGGTGACCGCAACGTGGCAGCACTAGTGTTAGGATTAGGGTTAGGGTTAGGGTTAGGGTTAGAGATAGGGTTAGGGTTAGGGTTAGGGTTTTTGTATCATGATATCTGTCCCCACACCATAGATTAATTTTTGTGGATCCCACCACCTATATATAGCGCTCCGATATATATATTTTTAGTGTTGTGGTTATCGTTGGAGGTGTTGGAGTTAGCGTTACCGGATGAGTAATGATTTTGAAGTATACGTCAACTATATCACGTGACCCTCCCTCCACGCCCGGGGGATAGCAACACCCGCATTCCACAAGTTAAAATCAACAATAGGCGTGTTTGAATAATAGGGGGCCCCGGAGGGGGTTGGAGGAAGAATTAGATAAGAACTCACGCAGGTGGTAATTCCACGTTCGCAAACTGTCCAGTCCGCGGCCATCGTTGTTGTTCTCCTTCAGGTATCTCTCGATAGCTTCGTCCGTGGGTGCGAACACCGTGTACGTGTACCCAGTCTCAGAGAGCGCATTCTTCAAGTACTTCTGCGCGAAACCCAAGAACTGGAAGAGGAAATTAAAAAGTAGCGATTAGGAATTAGTTTCGGTCGACGCCAGTTTTTTGGATTCGGTTTTATAATTTGTATACAACCGGTCTTTATCATCGCTTGGTCAAACTTTTAGACTTTCAGATTAGTTTATGGTGAAGCCGTAACGAGTAGAGCGAAGCTACGATTAGATTCATATTGCGCCCGGAGCGCCATTTGTAATGTCCCACGTATGGCATTTATACATCGGCCTTCATCTTTATTTTCGTTGAGGGTTTGAGTTATCTTTACGTGGCCAGCGTGCCTGACATAATCCTTTATGTATATAAAGTCATGTAACTTTACGTTCTTCTGTCGCCAGTGTAAACGGGTTTTTTGTTGTGTTAGTTGTCTCTCTGTTGTGTCTCCCAAAATCACGATTTGCCCAGAATATTAGACTTTAAAACTGCACTTAGCTTAGCAGAAAACTTAACAATTTCACAAAGATTGCGAAATTTCTACATAAACTTCCTTTACGTGCACGAGTTTGCGATGCGACAGCCGCGATCCTTTGCTACGTTTTACGCAGCGGTTACCGCAATCCTCTAGAAATTCGGAAAGTTTTACAAGCTCACATGGAAGGGCATGGATGAAAAGATCTACGTATGACCTCACTGGCATTTAACGCTGCACGTACGGTGCTGGTAACGCTGCCGCTCCTCACGAATACCAATCCTATTTGGATTCGTTTTCGTACATCCTACACGCGAACCGGAATACGTACATAGCCAAGTAAATTCTCGTTGGGGGTGACTAGCACAATAACATGCACGCGGACGCTGAATGACATGACATTGCTGGTGCGCATGTTATCGTGGACACAATGCAGCGCGCTATATGATAGGTCGTTACCACCGTGACGCGACCAGCGATTAAAAACCGGAATGCAATACGCCGGACAACTCCCTCAACTCTCCTCCTCTCCCCGTCGCTATGCCTGTATCTCCTTCGTGCATCTATTTTTCTTTCCGCTGACTTCACCTTATCTCCTCTTTCCACACTCTCTCTCGGTCTATACTCTCTTTTCAACTTGTCACTCGATCTCTCTCCAACGCTTTGTTTGTGTATGTTACCATCTCGCTTTCTCTTGCCATGTATCTCATTCTCTCTCCTTCTCTCGTCTCTCTCCCTATATCTATCTCCCCTCGCAGTCCGTCTGTTCGTCTGTTCCTTTGCCTGTCTACGTGTCTGTATGTATCTCATTCTCTCTCTCTCTCTCTCTCTCTCTCTCTCTCTCTCTCTCTCTCTCTCTCTCTCTCTCTCTCTCTCTCTCTCTCTCTCCATCGACCTGTCTGTCTTTCCTCACGTGTGTGAACAGGACAAAGAGAATACAGACGCAACAGAGCGAGGGACTGGCACGAGGGGAGATAAGATAGTAGGTGGTGGAGGATGGGATGAGACGACGAGAAAGAGGGAGAGAGAAATGAGATAACATGGCAAGGAGAAGCGAGATGCGTAGAGCGATACACAAAACCAAAAGGCGTTGGAGAGAGATCGAGTGTATGCTAAGTTGAAGAAGTAGAATATAGCAGAGGACCGGAGAGAGTGTGAAAGAGGAGATAAAAGAGAGAGTCAGCGGAAAAGAAAAATAGATGTCACGAAGGAGAAGCAGGAAAAAACAAAGATAACAGGAATAGGGAGAACACAAAAAATAAAAAAGGAAAGAAGAAAAGAAGAAGAAAAAAAAGAAACAGAACAAACACTGAAATAAAGGGAGGAAGAAAAAAAAAAAAAAGAAAATAAAAACAACATAGCGATGCGGGAGAGAGAAGAAGTCGAGGGAGTTGTACGGGCGTATTGGGACATCCGGTTTTTTAATCGCCTGTCCGCGTCAAACGGATGTAAACGACCACTATCATATAGCGCGCTGGCCATTGTGGTCCACGATTACATGCGCACAGCAGAGAGTAAAACAAGCAATGGGTCAGAGTGATCATCCAGCCGTCCGCACGGAGCATGATTAAATTGTGCTAGTCAACCCGGCACCCAACGAGAATTTACTTGGCTAATTACTCGTATTCCGGTTGATCGCGTGTAGGATGTACGAAGAAGACCGAAATCTCAAATTAAAGGACTGAGGTATTCGTGAGGAGAACGCGCCAGCGATTACCAGCACCGACGCTGCAGGCGTTAAAAATGCCAAGTGAGGTCATACATAAGATCTTTTCATCACATGCCCTTGACCCATGTGACTTGTAAATACTTTGGCCGAATTATAGTCTAGAGACTTGCGATAACCGCTGCGATAAAACGTAGGCAAAGGAAATACGCGGGAGCCTGCTGCTCAAGGTATCGCATCGCGCAAAACTCGTGCACGTAAAGGGAAGTGTTATGTAGGAAAGTTTCGCAATGCTTTGTGTAAAATTGTAAGTTTTACTGCGCTAAGAACCTAAGTGTCCAAAGTTGTAAAGTCTCTAATATTCTGGGGCAGATCGCTGATTTTGGGAAGAGCGACAAAACAGAGGAGACAACTAACAGACACAAGAGCGAGGCCGTTACACCTGGCGACAGAAGAGACGTAAAGTTACATGACTTTATATATAGCCATAGAGAGGATATTTGAGTGTCACAGGTGGAAAGTCAACGCTGGACCACGTAAAGATAGACTCAATTGACCTCAAGCGTGGAAAATAAAAAGATAGAAGGCGCGTATGTATATAACACTACGCAAAATAAACGTGGGGAGAAGAAGATACACGAAATGGCGCTTCCGCGAGCGCTAATATGAAGTGAGCGTTCCTCTACTCGTTACGGACACCATAACACTAATCTGAAAGTCTAAAAAGTTTGATCCGCAAGCGATGGATAAAGACCCGTGTTTGCTGAATACAACAAATTCTATGTAGTAGGAATAACCGAAATTTAACAGCCACAAAAACTGGGCAGCTCGACCAGAGAAACTAATTCCTAATCGCTACTTGAGCTGAGGTTTTGTAATTTCCTGCGTAATTGTACCAAGAATCTATGTTGTGTGGGGTTGCTCGCGCCAGAAAAAGTACTTACTGAGAGCAAAATGCGGAGACGAGGAATCGTCTCATGAAGATCTAGGAGGGTACCAACCTAGTGTGGCGGATGAACACGCTGCGGAGGCAGGCGGCAATAGTGAATGGGGGAGGAGGAACAGGAAAGACTAGCGTGGATGGTTAACAGAACGGGAGATGGAATGAGGGCGCTCGCGAGACTCGTCGGTGGAGTGCGTGGGGCTGAAGAGCCAGTGATAGAAGTAGGCTCACGAAGAGAGGATAATCAGGATCGCCTTGGGAGCGAACAGAATAAAGGGATAGGCGAGCTGCCAGCGGGACAGACGCGAGGAAGAGAAGGCTGTGTGGATACAGAGACAGGGAAGAGGGACTGGTGGTACAGGGCAAACAAGATGGGTTGTGTGGTATGTGGTACAGCGGATGGAAGGCTGAAGCATGTGGTAAGGAACGTAACAACGGTGTTTCGCACAACACGGATACTAGCTAGGGTCGAGGATCGGCAATAGACGGGAAGGCACTAAAGATGAACAGAAAATGGAGCGAGTGTGGTAACACGAAGCGCAGCACCCGCGAGACGCCGGCCGATGAGCTCATGGTGTGAAATAACAGCCTCCGACAACAATCGGACCGAAACATGGATGGGGTGTGGACAGGAAACGATACTGGGACGGCGGAAAGGTCTGTTAGGGGGAGGGAGGTAGGAGTAAACCAAGAGAGAGATCGTGGGGTGCGAACACACGTGGTAACGTGGTACCGCAGGTCATCAGAAAGGAGAGCCTGCGATGTGGCGGCTCGCTTCTATTTATAAGTAGCATTTCTGCGAGTAAATAACGGCCGCGGCAGAACTGGAAGAGGAAATTAAAAAGCTACAAAACGGATTAGAGCACCACGGTAAATTAGTATCGGATCAGATCTAAAAGAGCACCCAGAGTTTGAGTCAGCGGGCGCCAGGTCGACGGTAATACGAAGTTTTTTTGGGAGATTATTCGTTTATATAATTTGTGATACAGACCGGTCCTGATGTGGATACTCTTGAACCTTGATTGTGACCTTACACTTTAGGTTATCAATCGCTTGGATCAAACTTTTAGACCTTTCAGATTAGTTTTATGGTGAGAATCCGTACGAAGTAGAGCGAAAGCTACGATTAGATTTCATATAAAACCAGGAGCGTCCATTTGTAATGTCCCACGTATGGCATTTATACACGGCCTTCATCTTAATTTTCGTTGAGGTTTGAGTTATCTCTTTTACGTGGCCAGCGAACACGTGCCTGACATAAATCCTTTATGTATATCTAAATCATGTAACTTTACGTTCTTACTGTCGCCAGTGTAAACGGCTGTTGTGTTGTGTGTTAGTTGTCTCTCGTGTTGTGTCTCCCAAAATACGATTTGCCCAGAATATTAGACTATTAAAACTGCACTTAGCTTAGCAGAAAACTTAACCAATTCAGCAAAGATTGCGAAATTTCTACATAAAACTCTACGTGCACGAGTTTGCGCAATGCGAACCAGCCGCGATCGCTTTGCTACGTTTACCAATACAGGGTTACCGACAATCCTCTAGAAATTCGGAAGTTACAAGCTCACCATGAAGGGATGGATGTAAAAGATCTACGTAGACCTCACTGGCATTTAACCTAGCATCGTACGGGCTGGTCACGCTGCCGCAGCTCCTCACGATACCAAATACTATTACTGGATTCGTTTTCGATAAAAAAAAAAAACACCGAACCGGAATAACGTACATAGCGACAAGTAAATTCTCGTGGGGTGACAGCAACAATAACAATGCTACGCGGAACGCTGAATGGACTATGAGCATATGCTGGAGGGGGAGAGGGGGGGGGGGGGGGGGGGCGGGGAGGGGGGGGGGGGGGCTCTATGTTATCGTGGACACATGCACGCGCTATAATAATAGTTCGTGTACCGACTCAAGAGTGGACAGCGACCAGCACGATTAAAAACCGGATGTCAAATACACGCCCGGACAACTCCCATCAATCTCCTCCTCTCCCCGTCGCTATGGGCCTGATCTCTTCGTCATCTAATTTCTTTCGCGCTGACTTAGCATTATCTCCTCTTTCCACACCTCTACTCTCGGGGGGGTCCCCTATACTCTCTTTTCAACTTGTCACTCGATCGTCCTGCTCACAACGCTTTGAGTATTGTGGCGTAAGTTGTGCCGTGATACACCGGATCTCGCTTCTCTGCCATGTAATCGTCATTCTCACGTGCTCCTAAAATCTCCTCAATATCATATCTCCCCTCAGCAGTCCGTC
>NW_014577121.1:449960-457907 GCF_000485595.1 Priapulus caudatus | reverse complement strand
TTCGCATCCACTCTCTCGCCTCTCTCCTTCTGGCTGCGCTCGTTTTCTCCGTTATCGCATGACAGTTATGCGAGCTGACACACTGGTATACACACTAAGTACACAGCTACCTGTGCACACCTGTGAGAGCAGTTATACCTGTGCACGCCATACAGCGCACGTACAGCAGCAGATTGCTTGACATCACCCCACGACCAGCAGTGCGCATGCACCCCCCGGCGCACTTTAGCATGTGCTTATATATTTATAATGGTACAGAGATTGCTATACCTGGAGCTACCTGCATGCAGCCGCAGAAGCTAATAATGACACGTAACCGCAGGCATGGAGAGTGTTATTAGGATTAAACCCTTAGTAAAGCAAGTACCGCCAATTGATGAACGCAAATATACTATTTTCACTGAGGCTACTCTGACATAGTGATAGAACCTTCTTAGCTCGATATACCTCGTCACAGCCATAGTGTATAGAAGGCATCTCGCCGTAGCATAAAGTTATCGTGCAATTTAGTATAGGAATATATGATGTCAAGATTTTGTTACTTTTATACATAAGGTTAATATACATTGTATGAGTGTTTGGTGAATGGTGATGTTTTCGGAGTGTCCAAGTTATACTGAGTTTCGGTGCTTCTCCACACGAGTAAAACACACTTAGTGTATGGCTGATTTATTGCATTCAGGTCGACACGCACTGTGGCGCTATTCTGGGTAAAAATAACAGCATTATAATTCGGATACTAGGTACGCCGCGCAATTTATCAACACAACAACACAAATATATGCTGCCCGCCTCTGCGTGAGGCCTAGCATAATTCCAATATTCTGCCTTAAAATTCACTTTTTACTAGACTGAATCTAACATACTTACATCACGGGAGATATTGAAATAACAATATAGCTGCTTGGCAGATTATGGCCATTTATCTACCTGCGACATTTCCCGCCCGTTCCGTAGTGTGACACCTCGATACGATCCAGTCAACAGCTCATTAAGTAAGCACTATCGGATGGCGAAAGGTGCCAATATATATAACCACATGCGGTGACATAAACTCTTTTCGGGCTGCGCTACCGTGAATAGGCATGATGGCGGTGAGTGCCACACGGGGCAGGGTCTGCTCCCCAATTGTTATTGTCGTGGACGATGAATCGTACTAGGAGTCTCCCTTAAAACCGGCCCACACGACACAGGCCCCCCGCCGCATACCTGCGTGCCATTACTCATGGCGCGGATATTACAGCCATGGCAATCACAAAGCTGGGCTCCCCCTCGCTCCGTCACTCACTCCGCTTCACGGATCGATCCGTCGCTTAACTGGCATTGCGTCGCACGACGACGACGGCCAGCAATGACGACATAGCGTCTGCCGCTATGAGAAATGTTTAGACGTAAAAATTTTACGCAGGGCGGTTTAGGCGCGAGATTGCGGGTGAGAGAAGAGGGAGAGGGGGAGGGAGTCGGGTACAGGTCACGCCTTCTTCACGTGTGCCAGACAATGAGCTTACGCGCGGCAAGCAGCGGCTCGGCAATCAGCAGGAAGCAGACATCGCATATGCACTTACCCTTCTTCAGCTCGTCAGTCTCCATTGGTATAAACATCCATAAGCGTCTGCGATCGCCACGAAGTGCGAACAGCAGGACATAAACAACGGCACAAAGACGTCGAACCCTCATTCGTGCGCGACGAGCACAAGTATATGAAAACCGATAGAACGACACGGAGCGCGTGTGTCTGCCAGTAGTAGCAGCAGCAGTAGTAGTATACACTGGGAGTGACCGGTGCAAACGCGGCTACCTGTTCTTTCGACACGGCCAGAACAATAGCGGCGTGAGTCTAGCGGCGCTGCGGGACTAGAAAATAGTCGGCTGTGCCGTTCGCATGCAGCGCAACTCCCCGCGGGCACAGCGCATCGCATATATCGTGACTCGTCCACGAAGATTTCTTTAGTGAAGAACGACGTAAGTTAGCAATGGCGATGCAAGCGAATTTTCAACGCAATTTACTGTAGCAGTAAATATCAAGAGCTAATTAAAAAAAAAAAAAAAACAAAAGAAAAAACAAAAAAAAAAACAAAATAAAAATTACCTAGGTATAGTTAGCCGCTCGTAATATTATCTTATAGCTGATGCAATCTGAAATACGTACTTTCGAGAGTTAATTTGAATTATGCGGCGTACGATTTATTCACACGCAGTTACGATGCGAGGTTACGCCAGTCTTCATTCACTTACTTATATAACTTTAGGCATAACAGTGCCGTCTAGGTTTTACAAGTCCCCGCTAGTAATATCCCTAGCGGACCGACTTATATCGCGCCAGTCAGCATCAAGGTATACCAGGTAACAATGAGATGAGCAGATCGTGCACGGAATGTAATGAATATTCGAGCGAATCAGCGAAAACCTTGAGGTGACCTACCGGAAAACGCGCTTCAACTCGATGCGAGTTTCGTGGCAATCTGGATTTTCTACCTCGGGGCTAACGCATATAATTCGAACACCTAGCTGACTTGTACTGTTTACAGATGGTCAACACTGACATACCATATGTATCTCGCCACGTGCTTGGTGTACACATCGGACATTCAAGAGTCGTAAAGTGACATGTGATATATGAATTATTGCTTCACATTATTTTACGGTTTTGCTCTATTGATCTGTTATGTCTTTTTTGTTTGTTTACTGATGTATGTTGTGTTTTATAATACGTCATGACATGCAAACAACAAGTAATCAAGAAACGTATAAACGAAGGCAATATACTTAATACGCTCTTGCATGTAATTGATGCTCAGGTCGTGTCGTGTCTATAAGAGTACGTTTTGGAATGCTGTATTTTACCTCATATACATTTTCTAAAACAAAAATCGTTATAGTATACGTCAGGCATACTATAAGCCATCCCTCCATATATGTACCTCATGTGTAATCCCCTACAAACAGGATAGATATATATTATATATATACTACTTATATATATCATAATCACACTAGAACATATATCTCACCTCCCCGTGATTTATATGATGTCTCATATCTGTATGAGATATCGTATTTTATACAATTCATTCACGCGGTAACATCGCCCAAATATTCTATTTCATTTATATAGGTGTAGCACGTCTTGAATGACTCGTCCTGGTCAAACGCTAACCAATTCTCCTTCGTTTTATATTATTTAAATGGTTACCGTGCACCTACTCGCAATTCTATCGGTGATAAACATATTTGAATTCGACCTTGATTGTCAACTGAGGCGGAATAAGCGACGAAGCAGGGCAGTTGAGCAAGCACGGTCGCAGACGAACGGACAACGACCTACTACGCGCGTTGCAAACTGTCGAGAAGTAAGCGACGATAATTCGGTTGCGAGCGATTGCATTCCCGACCACCCAGCGGCCTGGACGGTAAAAGCGGCCGAGTACCACTGCATAACTGTAGAACACAGGCTTCGAGTAAACTGCAAAAATATAAAGGAATACAGCCAGGCCTCGCTGACAACTAGTGTTTACCGCGACTGAACGACCAGAATGGCGGGACGTGACGGTTCGCGGAGTAGGGTCCGGGCTGCTCCCAAGTTTGAGCCTATGTGAATTTGTCAAAAACGCAGCGTCAAATAGAAATACTTGTTATGGATGCTATTGGTTGTGCACGATGGTAATGATGTACTTCCACATACGCAAACTGCGAAGCGCAATACACGGCGGCGACGCTACACCGAGATTCACCAACATACGCAATTTTTCTTGAGTCCACAACTAGCAATAAATCAAACGCACCAAGCTATTACCCCCACCAGCGAACCAAAACAACTAACGTATCACAATCGGCCGACGACAGTACTCCATTATGACAAGCTTCACGCAACACCGCATCGCTCAGACATCAATTCGCAGCCCAGACAGTGTATCTCCTCGATCGTCTGTTCCTTTGCCTGTCTACGTGTCTGTATCTCTCTCTCTCTCTCTCTCTCTCTCTCTCTCTCTCTGGCTCTCTGTCTCTCTCGCTCTCTCTCTCTCGCTCTCTGTCTCTCTCTCTCCATCGACCTGTCTGTCTTTCCTCGCATCCCACTCTCTCGCTCTCTCCTTCTGGCTCGCTCGTTTTCTCGTTATCGCTGTACAGTTATCGAGCTGACACACGTGTATACACCTGTACACAGCTACCTGTGCACACCTGTGCACAGTTATACCTGTGCACGCCCATACACGCACGTACAGCAGCAGATTGCTCTGACATCACCCACGACACAGCAAGGTGCGCTGCCATTAGCATGTGCTTATATATTTATAATGGTACAGATATATGCTATACCTGCCGCTACCTGGCATGCAGGCCAGAAGCTAATAATGACACGTAACACGCAGGCATGGAGAGGTGTTATTAGATTAAACCCTTAGTAAGCAAGTAGTTGAACGCAAATATACTATTTCTCACTGAGGCTCTCTGCATTGATTAGCATATAAAGTCGATATACCTCGTCAACAGCATAGTGTATAGAAGGCATCTCGCAGTAGCATAAACGTATCGTGCAATTTAGTATAGGAATATAATGATGTCAAGATTTTGTTATTATTATAATTAAAGGTTAATATAAAATTGTTTGAGTGTTGGTTGAATGGTATGTTTTACGGAGTGTGCCGTTATAACTGAGTTCGGTGCTTTCACACGAGTAAAACACACTTAATTGTATGGCTGAATTTATTACATTCAGGTCGAACCTGCATGCTGGCGCATGGGTAAAATACAGCAATTATAATTCGATACTGGTACCGCGCCGCATTTTCAACAAACAACACAAATATATGCTGCCGCTGCGTGAGCCTAGCAAATTCCAATATGCCATTAAATTCACTTTTTTAGACTAATATACATACTTAACATCACGGGAGATATTGAATACAATATAGCTGCTTGGAGAATTGGCCATTTTCTACCTGCGACATTTCCCCCGCCCGTCGTCAGTTCTGACCCTCGCTACGATCCAGTCACAGCTCTTAGTAAAGCACTATCGGGTGGCGAAAGGTGCTATATATACACATGGCGGTGCATAAACTCTTTTCCGGGCTGCGTACGTGAATAGGCATGATGGCGGTGAGTGCACCACGGGGAGGTCTGCATCCCATTGTTTGTCGATGGGACCGATGAACGTATAGGGAGTCTCCCTAAAACCGGCCCCCACGACCACGCGTACCTGCGTGCCATTACTCATGCAGCGTATTTACACATGGCAATCAAAGATGGCCTCCCCCTCGCTCTCACTCACTCGCTTCCCGATCGATCCGTCGCTACTGGCATTGCGTCGCCGACGACGACGGCAGCAATGACGCGTATGCGTCTGCCGTATGAGAAATGTTGACGTAAAAATTACGAGGCGGTTTAGGCGCGAGATGCGAGCGTGAGAGAGAGGGAGAGGGAGAGGGAGTCGGGTGCGGTCACGCCCTTTCTACCTGTGCGCAGATGAGCTTACGCGGGCAGCAGCCGCATCGGCATCAGCAGGAGCTGCATCGCACATGCACTTACCTTCTTCAGCTCGTAGTCTCCTTGGATAACATCCATAAGCGTCTGCGATCGCACGAAGGCGAACAGCAGAATAAACACGGCAAGACTCGAACCCCTCATCGTGCGCGACGAGCAGTATTGAAAACCCGATAGAAATCACCGGCGGTGTGTTGCAGTAGTAGCAGCAGCAGTAGTAGTATACACCTGGAGTGACCGGTGCAAATACGCGCTACCTGTTCTTCGCACGGCGCAGACACAATAGCGGCGTGACGTAGCGCGCTGCGGCTGAAAATAGTCGGCTGTGCCGTTCGATGCGCGCACTCCCCCGGCACCAGCCGTCGCATATCGTGAACTGTCACGAAAGATTCTTTAGTAACAACCTAATTTAGCAAATGCGATGCAGCGAATTTTTCAACGTTTACCTGTAACGTAAATATCAAGAGCTAATAATACCTAGGTATCATTAGCGCTTGTAAATATTAATCTTTAGATGTGCAATCCTGAAAAACGTACTTTCGGGTTAATTTGAAATTTCGGCGTAGATTTAATTCACCACGCAGTTACGATGACGAGTTACGCAGTTCTTCTTACCTGTTATAACTTTGGGCATAACATCACGTCTAGGTTTTAAGAACCCATCTATGCTCGTTTTACAAAGTCCCTGCTTGTAATCTCCCTAGCGGCCGCTTTATCCGGCCGTCCTCCAGGTAATACCGGTACTGAATGGCAGAGTGCACGGATGTAAGAATATTCAGAGCGAATCCGCGAAACGAACGCCGGTGACCTACGGAAAACGCGTACAACTCGATGCGAGTTTCGATGCAATCTGGATTTTCTACCTGCGGGGCTAAACGCTATATCGAACACACCTAGCTGACTTGTCTGTTTTCAGTGGTCAACACTGACATCCATATGTATCTCCCACGTGCTTGTGTAACACAATGGACATTCAAGAGTCCGTAAGAGTGAACATGTGTATATAATTATTCTGCTTCACATCGTGTCGTGTCTATAGAGTACGTTTGTAATGTGTATTTTACTCCATTACATTTATCTAAACAAAATCGTATATATACTACAGGCTATAGCCATCCTCATATATGTAATAATGTGTAATCCCCTACAAAACACAGGATATATATATATATATATATATATATATATATCACTAGACATATATTCACGTGATTTATATAGCATGGTCTCATTGTATTAGTATCAGTATTTTATACAATCATTCACGCAGTAACATCTCCCAACTATTCTATTTCATTTATATAGGTGTAGCCGTCTTGATGACCTCGTGGTCCAACGCTAACCAATCTCCTTCGTTTTATATTTATTTAATGTTACCTGTGCACTATGCAATTTATGGTGATAAAAATATTTTGAATTCTACCTTGATTGCTAACTGAGGCGGAATAAGCGACGAAGCGGGAGTGAGCGCGGTGAAGAGAACGGCGAACCACGCTACTCCGCGCGTCTGCTAAACCTGTCGAGCGTAGCGACGATAAATACCTGTTGCGAGCGTTGCATTCCCGCACCCACGGCTGAGGTAAAGCCGGCCGGTCCCACTGCATAACTGTAGACACACAGGCTTAGTAACTGAAAAATAATAACGAAACAGCCAGCCTCGCTGACACGTTGTTACCGCGACTGACCGACAGATGGCGGGACGTGACGGTTCGGAGTAGGGTTCCGGCGCTGTCCCAAGTTTAGCCTAGTGAATTTGTCAAAAACGCACGTGATAGAATACTTGTTATGGTGCATTGGTTTGTGCACGTGGTATGTATTTGCTATAATAACGCAATGCGACGCAATACAACGGCGACGTACACGAGATATCACAATACGCATTTACTTGGTCACAACTAGCAATTAAATAACGCACCAAGTATTACACCACACGACCAAAAACTAACGTACACATCGGACCGACCGACCAGTACTCATTATGCAACGCTTCAACGCAAACACCGCAGTCGCTCACATAACAATTCAGCAGCCCATACAGTTACACTCTTGAACACTATTTTACGCTCAGCCGTGTCATCTCACGCACCTCAGCCGCGTTGTCTCAGTCGCGTTGTCTCACATGTCTCAGCCGCGTTGTCTCACACGTCTCAGTCGCGTTGTCTCACACGTCTCAGTCGCGTTGTCTCACACGTCTCAGCCGCGTTGTCTCACACACCTCAGCCGCGTTGTCTCACACACCTCAGCCGCGTTGTCTCACACGTCTCAGCCGCGTTGTCTCACATGTCTCAGCCGCGTTGTCTCACACGTCTCAGTCGCGTTGTCTCACACGTCCCAGCCGCGTTGTCTCACACACCTCAGTCGCGTTGTCTCACACGTCCCAGCCGCGTTGTCTCACACACCTCAGTCGCGTTGTCTCACACGTCTCAGTCGCGTTGTCTCACACACCTCAGCCGCGTTGTCTCACACGTC
>NW_014577121.1:445655-449324 GCF_000485595.1 Priapulus caudatus | reverse complement strand
TCACACGTCTCAGCCGCGTTGTCTCATACGTCTCAGTCGCGTTGTCTCACACGTCTCAGTCGCGTTGTCTCATACGTCTCAGTCGCGTTGTCTCAGTCGCGTTGTCTCACACGTCTGTCATCTTTCAGCCGCGTTGTCTCACACGTCTCAGCCGCGTTGTCTCACACATTTCAGTCGCGTTGTCTCACACATTTCAGTCGCGTTGTCTCACACGTCTGTCATCTCTCAGCCGCGTTGTCTCACACGTCTCACGACATTCAGTCGTCCACTACCGACCAGGAGAATATGTCTGTACCCGGACTAACTTATCCCGCCTCTGGCTATCTCGTCAGCACGTGGGTTCGCTTGAACAACTTGCGAACACTTCACATACCAAGTCCGGCGAGTCCAAATCTTGGCCGTGCAACATGCGCAATTGTCTGGGAAACTCTAATTCTAACAGAAGCGAGGAGTAATTATCAAAGATATCTATTCACGCCGTATCCTATATAAACTATGGGAAATATGTTTCGTTTAGCACCCTGAACTGTTTCTCATACACGACACTAGCACTGACAGAAGACAACGAAAAATATACATCATTTCAATATGTGTTGCAGAGAATCGGGATGTTGAGAAGACTACTCTTCCCTTTATTATATTACGCAGGCAATGCGTGTCATATTTTTCATTAAAAAAAATGTCATGAGTATACCCTCCTTTTGTAAATATAAAATTCCAAATATGGGGTCATTTCATCAAATAGTTGGCCACACATTATTAAGGATGTTTGGATGATTTGCCGCATATACAATTACTAAAGTAAATAATTGGGATCGACATATTTGTTAATAAAATAATCCGGACAATAAGCTCTCTTGCGGTGTATAATGGCAGCAGAATTATATAGAGAGCCGTGATATGGTGATATGGTGATATGGTGAGGGTGGGTAGGTATAGCGGCAGCGGCAGAGCAGCGGTGATCGTCCCACGACCAACGTGCCAGAATGCTAGCCGCGCATGCATGGCTTTAATTAGCTACGGCCCTATTTACATTATATATAACAAGAGCGTATAAAGAAGGAGAGCATACAATGGTAAAATGCTGAAACCATGTTGCAGTATTAGTCGAATTAATAAACTTTTCCCGTTTTATTTTGACGATTCTTTGCAGTATTATTGATCAGCTGTCCTACCTTGTTCACATAAAACAAACCGCATGTCCCTACGATGCCCATACGCTGAGGTAATGAGCGGTGAAAATCTGGTATTTTCGCCGAAAACCGACTCGAGATCAGTCAATACTGCGTCCCTCACTCGAAGTGTTATAACTTCGGTAAACCCCGCGTGTTTCCGTCAATGATTGACAAATGGAATGAATGACGTCTGTTATTGATTGCCATAGTGATGACCCCCACCTGTGCCCACCTCACGCCCACCTGACGCTGGATGTATAGTAAACTCTGGTAGTATTACGTGAGTCAGCGCCACTATGGCGCTACACAGCGGCGACCGGAATCAACACACTGGAAACACTTCGAGTGAGGGACGCAGTATTGACTGATCTCGAGTCGGTTTTCGGCGAAAATACCAGATTTTCACCGCTCATTATCTCAGCGTAGGGGCATCGTAGGGACATGCGGTTTGTTTTATATAAACAAGGTAGGACAGCTGATCAATAATACTGCAAAGATCGTCAAAATAAAACGGGAAAAGTTTATTAATTCGACTAATACTGTAACATGGTTTCAGCATTTTACCGTTGTACGCTCTCCTTCTTTATACGCTCTTGATATAACGTATATAGGAAATATATTTACTTGCTACAGACAGATATCTTATACCACTGTTGTTATTAATATTATTGTTCAAAGTACCCCAATATGCGAGAGATATTGGAAGGAGTATTAGTACTGTATAAGTATTAATCACGTGTGTATCTGCGAATATATTTATCTTTGATTGCATGCCATTGCTTTGATGGTTGTCGACGGGCTCTACAATGCGTACCACGCAAGTAGCGTTTTATGACCAACAATTTTCACTACTAGTAAATACGTAGTAAAAACCAAGACATTTGTACCTAGAAAGTTCATCTCCTTTGTCTTGTCTCATTTCGTATGAATGTAGCACACGAATGGTTTCGGTGTTGTCTTCCGCGCTGCCACACCTCCATAATAGCGTTCTTGTAGGCCTAACTCCTTCACCTCGCGATTACATATAACACAAAAAGGAGTAAATAATATATACCGGTAATTGTACAAAAATCCACATTCTCAGAATCCATGTTAATTCGTTACTCAATAGCGTTTAATTCAATCCAATTCAATTTTAATTTATTAATAAATATTACTATTAATAATATTAATGGTAAATAAACGGGTATTATTTAATCTTGATACGACCGTATTTTAGTGTCAACTCCACCAAACTTAATTAAGTTCATATGTAACAGCGTTCTTCCATCTATTGTGTGATTGTCAACCATCAAACATTGTTTTAAGTAGCCACTTAAAACTAAATGATCCCTGGGCTCATCTCCTCTCCTGTGCGCGTCACGCAACGTCGTTTTTAGTGTGCACTTAAAGCTAAATTAATTAGGTATCCTAGCCGTTCCTCCATTTTCCACGATGTCGTAACCCGGCGATGCCTTTAGTGGGCACTTACATCCGATGACGTCAAACACATCTTCGGTATTTCTGCGGTCGTACAACCTATGATGTATAGCTTCAGTATAGCTACTACCTCTTTACCGCTGACGCTATCTCAAGAGCCTACCACCAGCTTGAGCGCCAGATTAAGGGATCGGTAGGCGGGCCCTTACAGTTTTTTTTATATCTCATGGTTCTAATTTTTGGCAAAGGTAATAAGATCCTTCACGCCCTTACTATGCGGTGTGTTGTACGTACGCATATATGCAGGCGAAAGCTCATTCTGGCCAACAGAATAGCACATTCTCATCGACTGTTCAATAAAAAAAAGTTGTCGGACGTAAGTTGAGTGCTGCGGATTTCCACTTGTGGTTTATATACCATCAGATGTCTAATTTAAAGTCGGATTACTAACTGAAATCCTTCTGATATGAGACAAACGGATAGAAAAACGCAAGAAATATTAAACAGAGAAAATGGAAGGAAGCGAAAATGGAAAGTGAGAAAAAGTCCCCGGGATACTGCAGTTAAGCTATACTTTACCCTACAGAACAGATCTGGGACGATATCCATACTAGCCCATTACTAGGCGTTACTGGGAAAGGATAAGAAAGAAGGTGAGGAAGGTGAAATTGACGGGTGGCAATGGGGAGACTTAGGCGGTGAAACGAGGCATGGGAGGATGAGAAATGGGAGAGAAGAGGGCTGCACAGAGTAATATACCATTTCCCCCTCACTCCCTATATGGTCGGACTTCTTGCGTTCTACTCTCCAGGATATTTCTCGTCTCGAATTTGGCCGATATGAATATGCCTATAGGGAGTTTCGAACGTAAATATAGGCCACAAAGAGACTTGTAAGAAAATTCGATTAAGCTCTTACGCATACCAGGAGGATTACAGTTTTAACTCTGCACACCAGAAGATTGACAAGCAATATATATATGTATATGTATATATATACATATATATATATATATATATATATATATATGTGTGTGTGTGTGTGTATATATATATATATATATGTATATATATAT
>NW_014577121.1:431312-443398 GCF_000485595.1 Priapulus caudatus | reverse complement strand
AGAGAGAGATACAATGGACGGACGGACAGACAGACAGACAGACAGACAAACAGACAGACAGACAGACAGACAGACAGGCAGACAGACAGAGAGACATACAGACAGAAAGACAGACAGACAAACAGCCAGACAGACAAAGAGACATACAGACAGAAAGACAGACAGACAAACAGCCAGACATACAGAAAGACTGACAGGCAGACAGACATGCGGTGGGAGGGTGCCGACTGTGTTCAGCTGTTTGGTGGCTAATTTAACTATGGTATTTAGTAAGTGAAATAATAATTATTTGACGTGCAGCGTACTCGCGTAATATCAGAATTTTTATAATATAGAGCGTGTATATAGATTGCGTATAATATCATTGACGTAGGTAGTCCAGACGTTTTGCTGGTCCGATGTACGTGCAGCAATAGACGTGTCGTAAGTTGAAACGCAGTACCGGTGCAATATCAAAACGCAAACAATGATGATTAATGTCTGTATAGATTGACATACACGTAGTTTATAATAGCAAACATTCACTATAATATCATATATATATGATATATTTAATGGATAAGTATATCAACGAGCACTCTCGTATTAATATGTACAGTAATAGACCAATGCTGAAGAATAAAAAACACTATCGAAGTATTCTATACAGCTTAAACTAAAACTTTTGTTATTATTTACAGATGGTGTAGAGTTACTCTAACAATTACGTTACTCTAGCAAGTTACTGGACTGACGTAGGTATGATAACAAGGTCGCTTCTATAAACTATCTAAATATGACATAATTATTCCATACATACGTGCCTAGGAACTTCCTTTTTCAATATGTTTTAACTATATATATATATATATATATATATATATATATGTATATATATTCTATATTATTCACCTCATAACCATCGGACTCAATGTAATAGGACTGAGAAACTGTAGAAATTCGTCATGCATTTCACTGATACATGTTTTGCAGACTACGCAGGTAGCATTAGAATAAGAACGTTCGGAAAATCCATTATGTATTGTGCATTTTTAGGTTTGCGTGTGTGAGTGTGAGACGAGTAAGAGCGCAACAACATGTTTCGCACGCAAACGACGGCGGCGCCAGTCAACCAACGGGAGCAGTCTAACGGTCGCACGAGTTTATTTGCGATTATCTGTGCGCTGATCATAAACCGCTACGTCGGATAAGAGCGGAACTATAAAAATCTAAGGGATGTTATTGTAAATTTTATTATTAAGAGATAGTAATACGGCGCGTTAGTCTCTATGGCTGGGACGATGCCTCGTCGCACTCAGGCGAGGACCCGATGTATTTGCACCCCGTATAGATAGTATATTATACGCAAGCTAGCTGCTACAGATGCTATACTATAATATTGAACATTTAAATCGTCAAATGGGTATTAGAGTAATCCTACTACCGTCAGTAGAACCTAGTTCCTGATCCGCGCTGTGTGATATTTCCGTTCAGCTATATCGCTATTCAAGAGCGTAGAGCTGTTTCTCGCATGTCGAATAGTGATATACATGGTATGTGTACATTCGACCGCCACACGCACACACGCACTAATAGGTACGTGCATACAAGCACACGCGCACAAATGCCTGTACGTGCCCTGTGTGGGCAAATACTCCACTAAACGTTTTAACATATTTTACATGCATATATGCAGTGAAATCTCAGTTGGGATATGTAAACAAAATATCGACGTGGAACCCAGTTATTTTCTTCAGTGTGACAAACTCCGGGCCAACCAACTATATTTGCACATAATAGTGACGTGCACGCGTTTTTGAGCATATTTGCACACGCACAGATCCCGTGTTCAATCTACGCGCATACCGGGGGCGTCACCATTCGACATACGAGGGCCGCGCGTGTACCATACAACGAGCTATACAATCGCACTAAAATACATCTATCTCATTCGACTTGGCGGGTTACACGACTTATATACACGCCATAGAAACGTAAACTAGCCCCAATAAAAACTGTAGGCAAAACTATGTATGTCTACGTGTATATATATATAGATATATCTATAGGAACGAGTAAAAGCGCGTATAGTGTTCGATAAAGCCCATTGTGATAGGAATATTTTGTACGAACACAACACCTATCTCATTCAACATAGCTATGAGAGGATAGTCTAATCGTAGGTGGACACGCACAGGTACATTAATTATATCGTGTGCACACCTTTAAACACGCGCCCACCAAATAGCCACACGCACACGCACACGCATACGCACACGCACACGCACACTCCAACTTCTTTGAACTACACCAACAGTGTGCTACATTTACGGATCAAACCACAATTCACTACCGCATTTGGTATATTATGGCAGCTATAGCCCAATGCATGCGCTTAAAGGCTGTTCGTTGTATGGCCCTTAGTTGTTTTTTTGTCCATACTACGATGGTCCGATAGGATGACAGGCACCCTGGGTCTATGAAAGGGATTAACCTGACACACACACATACACACACACACACACACACACACACACACACACACACACACACACACACACACACACACACACACACACACACACACACAACACATTGCATTGTGTTGTGTTGAGTGGCAATGCCAGCGACAACGCAGCCGATTGCTCGTCTAAATGCGCACAAGGGCCGCAATAAAATCGTATTAATTAAATGGGATCGCACAAAGTTTAGCATCATCGCAAGGATCGCTAAAGCCGCTAAACCGCGAAGGCTCCCCGCTGCTGCTGCAATCTATAGAACACGTCGAGCGGTGTTCTTTGTGAAAATGTCTGCGACTATCCTCTGATAATTCTATCCTCACATCTCTGCCGCCGCCGCATGCGCGCGTCCGTCTGAGAATGGTACCAGACAGTGAGTGTATTTTAGGGGAGAACTACGAAGCCTCTTTTCACGCCCTTCTCCTAGCTATCCTCAACAGTGGCACGTAAATAATGCACGTGTTAATGGTCACGCTGATTGAAAGCCTGCTTCGCGTGCGCGATACTTGATGTAGTAGCAACATTGGCGGTGGAAGCGGCAGCAGCAGCAGCAACAGCGGCAGCAACAGCAGTGGCGTCGGCAGCAGCAGCGGTAGCACCAGTAACGACGGCAGCGCCAGCAGCAGGATAGGGCAACGACAGTAGCAAAGGCAGCAGCGACGGTGGCGGCGGCAGCAACAGCATTCACATCAACAGCATTCACAGCAACAGCAGCAACAGCAGCGGCATTAGCAGCGGAGGCGGCAACAGCAGCAACAGCAGCGACGCGCGGCGGCGGCGGCAGCAGCAACAGCAGCGGCGTCGGCGGCAGCAGCAATGGCAGCACGTCGTACGACGGCAACATCTAATCGTATGCCCATACACGAATGACAGATTATTAGATAATCGTATGCCCACGTTCGATGACAGATAATTAGATGCTAAACATACAACGCCAGCGCAGTTAAACGGGATGTATCAACGATGGGTACCGACGCAGGTAAGCCACGTGCGAAACAATGCTGACGCGGTTAAATGGCATGCGTCATCGATTGTGCCGACGCAGGTAAATTAGATGCCAAACAATATTGACAGAGTTAAACAGGATGCGCACTTGATGGATGCCGGTACAGATGGCAAACGACGCTGATGCAGCTGAACTAGATACGTCATGGATGAGACCGACGCAAGTATGCGGGATGCGTCATTGATGAGACCGATGCAGTTAGGCGGCATGCGTCATTAATGAGACTGACGCAAGTAGGCGGGATGCGTCATTGATGAGACCAACGCAGGTATGCTGGATGCGTCATTGATGAGATCGATACAGGTATGCGGGATGCGTCATTGATAAGACCGACGCAAGTATGCGGGATGCGTCATTGATGAGACCGACGCAAGTATGCAGCATGCGTCATTGATGAGACCGATGCAGTTATGCGGCACGTGTCATTGATAATACCGACGCAAGTATTCGGGATGCGTCATTGATGAAACCGACGCAGGTATGCGGGATGCGTCATTAATGAGACCGATACAGTTATGCGTCATTGAGGAGACCGACGCAGTTATGCGGCATGCGTCATTGAGGAGACCGACGCAAGTATGCGGGATGCGTCATTGAGGAGACCGACGCAAGTATGCGGGATGCGTCATTGATATTTGCGTGCACCACAGGCTAGGTGCATTCAGATATCACAGTATACGTGACATAATAACCACACTAACCATAATGCCTCTACCATAATAAACTAATCTAGAAAAATGTTGATATAGTATAAATCTAGGAATTACCAAAAATCAGCAGAATCTTGTGCCTCGACGAAGACTATATCGTGACGTAATATGACGGCCATCCGGTGCTATAACCAACTATTCGCACGTTCATTTCGCCTTCTGAACATGCATGCATTTGCACCTTTCCGCTATTTAAACGATGACTCACTATATAAATAAATAAATATATATATATACGGCTTTAAAATCATTGAGACTAATGGCGCGCTATGTACTAGCACAGCATGCGGATTCAGAGAATATATTGATCGTATATCTATTAGACACGAGTCAATTAAAAGTGAACATTAAAGCTAACATGAATGTATACCGTTTACCGAATATTAAACCGACTACATATATGCGTTCTGCAAGACGCGCTGTACGGCCATTCGAAATATGAGGTTTCATGTCGAACAGGAAGAGTAATGTCAAACTCCACGACAGATGGCGCTCTCGCTCTCGCTCAAATCGCCACTGCACAATTTGTAACGCTTTTTTACTACAAGTTTTACAGCAGCCTTTACTCGTATCCTATGTAATAAGATTTGGACTAATAAAAATTGCAAAGATATTAAAAATCAGACCGTTATTTCATGAAAAATTTGATAAAATTGTGATACGAAATAGTACGCGGATTGTGCGCCCAGTTCCCTCTTTCAAATCATACGCTGTTTACGAATCTCCATTCGCTGGATTTCGGATACGGATGTCGGATACGGATACGGATACGGATGTCGGATACGGATAACTATACGGATAACTATACGGATAACTATACGGATGTATCCATTAGTCTGTGGGGGCACTGCATGCTGTTTGGAGTAATGTATGACTACACGTATATTCCCATTCACTCTGATTGACCCATAAAAATCACGTGGGCGTTACGTAGACACAAGGTTTGACGTGGTTACACATTTTTCGGCTCACGTGGTTATTATAGACCAATGGAATTCATGCGAAATAGAGACACTAGTTCACACTGAGACATGGTTTCACAAACATATTCCACACTCTGAACACGCCTATGGCAAATATGCGCATAAACGGTATATCGCTATTTGACATATATGAGTAGCTTTTGGATCGTCAGTTGGTAATGTGATTTAACAAAACCCATGTATCAAGTTCGACATAGCCGCTCGCAGATACAGCTGAAACAACACTGTCCCAAACAACGGCAATAACAAAACAACAGCAAATAAAAAGTCTAAAGCTGTAGAAACGCGTTATTTCCCGTATATGGAGCTATAATCGAATCATAATTTGACGAAGACCGTGGAAGACAATAGATCAAATTGTTAACTAATACTCGATAGAACGTCAGCCTATACTATCTGAAGCGCGATGTAAGGGCATCACCGCCAAAATTGTACACCTGCGCATGCGCGTTCCAGGACGCGTGACGTCAGCCTTTTAAATTCTTTCGAACAACGTGTCAGTGTGAACCGACTATAAAATTTAGACACGCACCTCTTGAGTTAGTTAATGCACGCGTGCCCAAAGGGAATCGTCGCAGCTGCTCCCACTGGCTGCATGACGCATGCAATTCCCAGCGGGGGTCGCTGCAAAGTTGAAATGTGGTAAAATTCAGTGAGGAAGAGAGAAGGCTCGAGAGCAGCTCGCGATGTGCGCTCATACGTCATGCGCGAGGATAAAACGCATGCACGCATCACAAGCTTCACGTACACACTCTAGGCACTTACTAAGCCTCTTCTATCCCCCCCCATCTCCTTCTATCTTTCTCTCTGTGTGTGTCTCTCTCTCTCTTTCGCGCGCCCACGCTCTCTCTCTCTCTCTCTCTCTCTCTCTCTCTTATTTCACCCTTTTCTCCTGTCGTTGTTTTGCAATAATGCAGAACGTTTCTCGGGTGTACGCACCGACCGTCGTCGGCTGGCATCGCCGTTAGCATTCGCATATCAACTGGATTTACAAGGTTTATTCGCCCTGTCCTCGTCCGTCAAGCGTTTCATGAGAGACGCACGGGTCAGCGCAATTATAAAGCTTTCGCGTGACGTCACTGTGTTCCGGCGACGCCGTGTCGCGCACGTGCGCGTCGGCAAAGAGGCGCTGGCACCCGGCGGCAGACGTGCGGGCGTTTATGTATCCGTTTTTGTTGCGGACGGTCTCTGTCGATTTAGTCGTGTTGTGGTAATGCCAGGCGAGCGTTATAACCGAGCGTGGGGGCCATCTTGGGCCGGTGCCCACACACGACGCCGCAGCGGTGGAAGCCATCTTGGGCCGGTATCCGCAGCGGTATTGTACATAAATGCGTGCTCGCTACCTCGTCTAGCGGACGCTGCCACGTCCGTCAGTCGCCGCCGTGCCACCCAGACGTACCCTTGTGTTTCTTCTTCTTCTTCGGGAAGTCGATCTTGTCAAAGTTGAGGCGTCCGGTCAGGTAGTTGCCCAGGGCGTCAGGATCATCGGAGCGGTAGTACTCGACCGCCAGCTGGGAGAAATATTCGTAGTCTACCTTGCGCTTACCTTCCTGTGGAGAGTAACCGGGCGGGAGAGGAAATGATAGAAACAAAATTATTATATATATACTAAGCTTATAATAGCAGTAAGTTATGTGTAATAACTAATATGTACATACTATTTACATGTCAACAACTTTTATCATATGTAAATAGCATATAAATTGAGTTTTTTATTGATCTACGAGATCGATTAACTTGGTAGCGATAGCACAATTTGCGATGAATATCTGACGTCAGTTTGATTACTGTAATCAATAATACGCGATGTTACGTAAACAACAACAGCAGAAGGACACCAGGTGGCGCGCTACGTATATCGCTGCTCCTGTCGGATTATAATATCGTGTCGTACGTATATATCGGGAGTATATTAGATGCTGGCGGCCACCAGGTGATTGGCGTTCATGGTGGATGTTGTTTAATCAGCACTAATTACCCGCAGCCTCGCGCGATTACGAGGCGCGTGGTGTAACTGTATCGTTTGCTATCAATCTCTTCAGCATCGATACATGAAGACCGCGCCATGGAAGCCGGCGCTACGTGAATCCCCTCCCTCTCTACCTTCACGATTTCTCTCCCCATCTATCTGGCGCGCGCTATCTCTTTCACTCCCTGTCGCACAGACTTTCTATTTTTTACTCACTGTCTTTCTTTTCCGTTTTGGCTCATTCCTTCCCTCTGACCCCTCTTCTTTCTCTCAGCCATCTCTCTCTCAGCTCTTTTTCTCTCTTTCTTTCTCTCTCTTTCCGTTCTATCTCTGTCTCTCCATTTCTCATTCGTTTCGCTCTTTTGCTATCTCTTTCCGTCTCTCTCAGACTTCATCTTTTTCTTTAAAACGACGTTAATAATAGATTTCTGAGCGACCGTAGTAGAAACGACAGACTCGCGAGAACCCGTGAGAGCAGAAATTGCACGAGTGGTAATTGTAGATCATTAGGAATGTTGGTAAACATCCCATTAATAAATACGACACGCGCGGCGGTTAGGAGGCTGGGAATCGATATACGATTTCGATCTCCTCTCCCTCGTTCACTATTTCATTTTCTCTCTCTTTCTCTTTCTCTCTCTTTCTCTCTCTCTCTTTCTTTCTCTCTCCATTTATCTCTCTATCGCTTCCTTTCTCGTTCGCTCGGGCACGCTCTCTTTCGTTCTATGTCACTCTCTCCTTCTTCATCTTCCATCTGTTTATATGTCTATAGATCACCCTCACTTGCTCTCCTCAACTATTTTATCCCAGTCTATCTATCCATCTCTCAATCTATATATCTCCAACTCTCTCTTCCACTCTATATATCTTCACCTCTCCCATTCTCAATCTCCTCCACTCATTTTCTCCGTCTCTACCTTTCCCTCTCTCTCTCTCGCTTTATCTATCGCCTCAATATCTCCCCTCTCCTCTCATTCTCCCTCCCCACGTGCGAAACAAATAGTTTTGCGCGTCCGAAACAAATAGTCAGAAAATATCTTTTTGATTGTGGCTGGAGCCAGCGCTCGCGTGCGTGCGTGTTTTCCGTGCCCGTCTCCGGAGAGCACGAAGAGTGCCGTTGGGCTGGCTATATCTCAGACGCTCGATTTTTTTCGCAGAGTGCCTGCCTAGGAAGCTGCCTTCTCGTGAAGGATGTGGTGCATTAGTGGGAGCTCTGGTAGGAGTGACGAAGACAGAAACAAAAATATAAGATGGATATATATATATATACATATATACATATAATCGACATATATGCATACATATACATACATACATACATACATACATACATACATATAGAGAGAGAGAGAGGAGAGAGAGAGAGAGAGAGAGAGAGAGAGAGAGAGAGAGAGGGATAAGCGGGAAAGGGGGGGCGAAAAAGACAGAACTTGACAAAAGTACTTTCACAAGATTAAATCTTGTGCTCGACCTAACACGCTCCATGAAGCAACGTTTATCGAAGTTAACAGTTACACCTATAATATCACTCCCCCGTGTATTACTACCAGAATTGCAACGTGATAAGGTGTCACTGTCCGTCACCGCTATATTACAACAATGCGAATACATAGCAGTGTGCTGTTCACCTGTTTTATCGTAGACCTCGAAGCGGTACTGCAGGTATTTGTTGAGCCAGTTTGGCAGCTTTGCCGGCTCGTCCTCAGAGTAGGCTCGGTGGAAGTCCTCCCACATGCGCAGCTGCAATAGAAATGCCACAGCCGTCATTTCGCTACATAAAATTTGCCTGGATCAGGGCCCCTTTGTCAGATACTTTATCATAGACGCATATACATTAACCATCGTCTGTCTAAAATGTCGCAATTTTTACGGGAAGCGTTGTGCATAAGCTGTGATATTTTAGACTTGCGATGGTGATAGGTATTTATGGTGTTTCTGGTAATAGGCGCATTCTTTTGCGGTTGAAGCATGGTGAATTCTATGTGAATTTTTTTGAGGTTGATATGCGACGAAACATACGTGGACGTCTGTTTTGGAACAAAAAATCAAATAGCTCAAATAGATGCAGGAGAAATTTGATAACCCAAAATATAGGCGGTATTCGTCTGAACAGTGTAACCATTAATATTTCTGTTGCGCAAAACTGGAAGGCTTACACGTAATGTAACATCTAAGGAGCTTTTGTGGCCAATCAGATTATCATTTATCGGATGACTAATTAGGATCTCTAAGTATGCTAGAAATTCGATATTCGAAATTTGCAAGAGCTTTCTGAGCCTTTGCATCATATGAATATTCTCGTTTACTTGTCCAATTTTTATGATACTTGGATTGAATTGCGTGGAAGACTAATGAAAAAACGACAGCGTACATCCCGCTGTGACCGAATATCCACTATCGATGATTACCCTAACATTATCCCTGATTACGGAGAGTAACTACTGCAGGTTAATGCTCTGTCAGAGGATGATTGCACGCTGCCATAGAGAGAGCAATAAAGCGAGCGAGAGAGAGAGAGAGAAGGAAAGAGAGAATACGCCTTGTCGAACCAAAGTATTACACCAGTGGGAGGCATGCGAAAAATTTGGATGCTCATAACTGCTATACAGTACGTAGTTCCTGATTCTCCATAACTTCTATGCAGTACATAAGATCTAATGCTAAATAACGTCTATGTTGTAATATTTTGATGCTATAATGTTCGCGTAGCACATGTGTTGATATTATAACGCATATGCAATACATGGGACCCTGTACCTGGGAATATAACCCATATTTTGTAAATATACCCTGTTACTATGGCGCCTATGCAGTATATATATATATATTCTAAAACCATAACTCTTATATGATACATAAACCCAGATGTCATAAAACACCTCTGGCGTACACATACCCTGTGGCTATAAAACGCCCAACAACCTACTTCATTAAAACGATTCAGTGAAGCCTATGTGTGGCCAGTTGGTGAAGGAACTACATTTTTTCGCGTCGTAGTTCACGTGGCTGACCATTTTCGCAAGGTCGAGAGACGGCCAGGTTATCCGTTGCGAATAGAAACCTCACCACGACGAATGTGGCCGCGGCTTCAAGACGCGTGTCAACTCGGGTTGTGGATGCTCTTTCTCTCTCTCTCTCTCTCTCTCTCTCTCTCTCTCTCTCTCTCTCTCTTGCAAGTATGCGGAATGCGACATTGATGAGACCGACGCAGGTATGCTGGATGCGACATTGATGAGACCGACGCAGGTATGCTGGATGCGTCATTGAGGAGACCGACGCAAGTATGCGGAATGCGTCATTGATGAGACCGACGCAGGTATGCGGGATGCGTCATTGAGGAGACCGACAAAGTAAAGCTAGATGCGATGCGTCATTGATGAATGCCGACGCTTGACCTAAAAACTCCGGCACGTTTAGCGACGCCGACCCATCGTAAAAAATAAGCATGTATCAATTAGAGGGGAAGCCTGGGGAGAGATAACGGGGGGCGCACGCGTGTGTGCGAGCGTGTGTGCGTGCGCGTGTGCGTGTAACGGTGACATTGCGCCCGAACAAAGTCTGCTGACCTATTAATTATTTTTTCTAATTAGCGTCATTTGGAGCGGCCGCGAATGCTCGTGAGAAATCGGACGGAGTAGCAATCGCTCTCGTGCCTGCACTTCAAAGCTGGTTGGCTACGCGCGACGTGGCTCCCTGCCTGCGCGTGTGACAATTAGGCAAGTGTTCGCCATGCATGCACTATTGTATATAACTGTCCCGCGACGAATTCACTCGTCATTACGAGATTCCACAGAAAGATATACTAAACGGAAAATTGATTTCCCGACAGATTGTTTTCCGAGCAATGTTGGAATTTTGGAGCGCACGTCAGGCGAAGCGCTTCGGGTGACGGAACAAACTCAATTGTCATTCGGTTTGCCGTCGTACACAAATGCCCAGATCTCTGGATAAAGCTCTCTCGTTCTCTATCCCCTTCTCTCGCTCTCTCTTTCTCACACTTACTCACTCTCTCTCTCTCTCTCTCTCTCTCTCTCTCTCTATCTCTTCCTGTCTCTCTCTTTCTCCCTCTCTCTCTCACCGTCGTGCTGTGTCTTATTCTCTCGCTCTGTACAAGTGTATTTCTCGCTCTCTGCCTCTCGGTCTCTCTCTCTCTCCGTCTCTGTTTCCCTAAACTTCGCTCATCCCTCAGTCCCTTCTGACAGCAGGCATTCGCTCCTTCATACTCTATCACACCGGCATGTCTCAGTCCCTCCCTCTTTCTCGCGACACACGCTCGCGGGTTAAGGGCACCGTCACACCACTCACGCACATGGCACCATGCACACAGTCGTATATTATATATCTGGTGCCGAGCCAGCTACTTAGTAATTGATGAGGGCTGAAGCAGAAGCAGAAGCAGCAGCAGCAGCAGCAGCAGCCGCAGCAGAAGCAGAAGCAGCAGCAACAACAGCAGCAGCAGCAACAGCAGCGGCAGCGGTAGCAGCTGCAGCAGCAGTAGTAGTAGTAGTAGTAGTAGTAGTAGTAGTAGTAGTAGTTGTCGTAGTAGTAGTAGTAATAGCAGTAGTAGTAGTAGTAGTAGTAGTAGTAGTATAGTAGTAGTAGTAGTAGTAGTAGTAGTAGTAGTAGTAGTAGTAGTAGTAGTAGTAGTAGTAGTATAGTAGTAGTAGTAGTGGTAGTAGCAGCGCTAGCGGACCTCTAAGCTCTTAAGCTCTGTGTTAGCGGCGGCACTATTTTCCGACGTCGGTGCCGACGAGTACAGTATGACGTCGCCGACGCAAAAACGCTGTTCTCTTTCTTTCATCAACAGCTTCTCGGATGAAACTGCAGGGCTGGGGACATAGAGTAATTGATGAACGAGGCGTTTAGCTTCACCGAGTCAGCGCGGTTTAGTGGCTTTATCACATATATATATATATATAT
>NW_014577121.1:418795-426755 GCF_000485595.1 Priapulus caudatus | reverse complement strand
TACATACATACATACATACATACATACATACATACATACATACATACATACATACATACATACATACATACATACATACATACATACATGCGTACGTACAGTACGTACGCACGTAGACAGATAGCTAGATAGACAGACAAACAGACGTACAGAGAGACAGAGACGACAGGAGAAGAGAGAGAGTGGGGAAAGGATCGCCCTTTTACTTACATCTACTAACTATGCCTGCGGCCATCAGTCCGTCTCTAAATTACCGTTAATGTACCTATAATGGCTAGACGCCCAACACCTACATATGTGAGTAAATAAGTGTGTGTGCATGCGTGTGTGTGCGTGTGTGTGTGTATGTGTGTGTGTGTGTGTGTGTGTGTGTGTGTGTGTGTGTGTGTGTGTGTGTGCGTGGATGTGCGTGTAGGAGAGAGAGAGAAAGAGAGAAAGAGAAAGAGAAAGAGAGAGAGAGAGCGAGAGAGAGAGAAAGAACGAGAGAGAGTCTGTGAGTGCAGCGTGTTTGGCGTTTCGCAGTATCGTGCGGCACGTATTTCATCTTCATCGTGTGACGTCATTAAACTTAATAAGGCGCGGAAGAATACTTGCGGCGCGCGTGCGTCCTCTATATGTGTGCCCGCGTCCGTTAAATGTTTAATAGGGGCCTACGCTGCGAATCGCCGCTGGGGCCCCTTGGCTCTGGCGCGGGACAAGCAGCGAGGCAGCGCGCTGAGTAGATTCTTGCACATGAAACGAACAACAGCGCGCTGCTTCTCGCAAGTAGCGCGGAAATTGCCGCACAATTGTTGCCGAAACGAGTTGATGATTCGATATCGACGGAGCCGTTCCCCGCGCTGACGATTGTCGGCCGCCAGAGAGCGCGCCAGGCATAATTGCGTCACACTTTACACGCCGCGAAATCAAGAGCGGCGGTGGCAGTGTACTAGTTAATGACTCGATATCGTCGGGCCGCGTTCCCTAGCTGCGCCATTGTTAATAGCAGCAGCAGCAGCAGCAGCAGCAGCAGCAGCAGCAGTAGCAGCAGCAACAGCAGCAGCATCAGTAGCAGCAACAGCAGCAGCAGCAGCAGTAGTAGTAGTACTACTACTGCTTAGATTACTGCTACTAGATATCCCGTATATTATATATACTATATATATATACTACGTAGATATAGCATATATAATATAGATATAGATAAGATAGATAGATAGAATAGACTAGATAGAAAGAGAGCGAGAGAGAGAGCGAGAGAGAGAGAGCGAGAGAGAGAGAGAGAGATTAATTATATATATATAGGAGAGAGAGAGACGAGAGAGAGAGAGAGACGAGAGAGAGAGAGAGAGAGAGGGAAAAGAGAGAGAAAGAGAGGAGAGAGAGAAGAGAGAGAAGAGAGAGAGAGAGAGAGACGATGAGAGAGAGAGGAGAGCGGGTACGAGATGATAAAAGAGAGAGCGCGAGATAGAGAGAAAGCGAGAGATAGAAAAAGATGAAGAGCGAAAAATATAGATTGAGCGGAAAGGGAGAGGGAGAAAAAAGCGAGGAAGAGTGAGCGCGATGTAGAAACCCAGGGCAAAAACAAGAGATAGAGAGGTACAGAAAAGGAGAGAAAGATCTAGAGTATAGTATATTATAATACTGGGAATAGTCGTATTATCGCTATGACGCAAGAGAAATGGCTGAAAATCGAAATGTTTCTGTATGATGCGATAGCATCGCGTGGAATTGCAGCTCGCAGGGCAGCAACCGACAGCTGACGAATTTTATTTACCCGGCTGCATGCCTTATAAAGAAAGTTCTACTGGATCGAAATCTTAACTACACCAGGCACGACAGATGCGGCCACAGCGATTACTGCCACACGGCTGTTGGATGGCTGCTATACGGAGTAGTCCATAGAGAGGGTGTGTAGACGAGAAAGAATGGGAGAGACAGAAATGGTCTGGGGATAGCGAAACAAAGTGTTGAAGTGTGGGGAATGTGATTGGAAGAGGAAGAAGAAAATAGTGAGAATAGGGAGTTAAAATGTCAGAACGAAGGGTTGGGGCTAGATATTGGTATCTAAATAGAGCTATAGAGCGTTGGAACGAAAGCTAGATAGATATAGCTACGATAAGAGAGAGAGAGAGAGAGAGAGAGAGAGAGAGCGTGAGAGAGTGCCAACGTGATGGAGATAGAGAGCGGTAGAGATGGTGAGAGAGAGAGACAGAAAAATACAAAAGAAGATAGATGGAGAGAGAGAAAGACAGAGACGGGGGTAGATAGAGTGAGAGAGAGCGAGAGAATGAGAGAGGGGAGGGATAGAGAGAGGGAGAAAGGGGAAACGAGAGACGGAGGTAGATAGCCTTCTTGGTGAGCGCTTTACTGATTGCATGCGACATGAATGGAGACAATCTCTATTAGCATGCACGGAAAACTGCTAAGAACGAATTCGGAAAGGTCTTGTTTTTCTACTTAATAGACGCGAATGGATTACAGCCTTGATCAAACGCGTCTCTACCGTATACGCACACAGATGGACTGTTCTGCTTCGCACGTCGACGCTGACAAAACCACTGTACACCAGATACACGAGATAATTCGGTTGGTCTAAGTTCCGTATATATATATATAAATTATATACATGAAATATTGCATAACATCGTATCTATACACAGTGGCTCGGATATATGACTTGTCCAAGCAATGTCTTGTATAGATATTCTCATGGTAACACAAAAGGCGTGTGCCCCTCTATTCTTTATTACATTCACTTATAGTACTGTTAGGCTAAAAAATGGCCTATATAAGCTTGATTACTGTGTCATTACTGTTATTTATTATTATTATTAGTCGCTGTCTAGGCTAGATCAGAGTATAGTTAGTCTTTTGTCTTTTCTAAACAATTGTCTGATTAGACTATGGTCTTATTAGTCTATGGTCTATGCTAGCCTATGGTCTGTTAAATCTAATGTATAGGCTAAACTATGGTTTTATTAGTCTATGTTCTATGCTAGCCTATGATCTGATAAATATAATGTCTAGGTTAGACTGTTGTTTCATTAGTCTATGGTGTAAGCTAGACTATTAACAAATTAGTCCACAGCGAAAGGAGTGAACCTAAGATCACAGACTAACGTTAGTCTGTGCTAAGAGGGAATCACTTTCCCCCGGGTGTAGATGGAGGGTGCCGCTACGTGGCAGCACTAGTGTTAAGATTAAGGTTAGGGTTAGGATTAAGGGTTAGGGTTAGGGTTAGGGTCAAACTCCACGACAGATGGCGCTCTCGCTCTGGCTCAATTCTACAATTCTGGCTATATCCTGAGTGTGGGAAGGAGGCGCTGCATGCAGTTAGGGTTAGGGTTAGGGAAATAAGGGTATAATAATATAATGCTATGATAATATAGGGAAATAAGTGTACGAAGTGACTAGTGCTGCCACGTAGCGGCACCCTCCATCTACGCCCGGGGGCGTGATTTTTTCCTAGGTCAATCAAGAACATAGGGCTCTAGTGAGCGCTTGCCATTGGTTGATACAAATCACGTGCCTCAAACTCCTGTTTTATGGTGCATTTACTGCATTGTGACCCTAAGGAAAATAATAAAAAAATGGATGGGATTCGATCACCGACCTTTCAGCCTTGAATTGCGTGCTGTACTCGCTCGACTATTGAGGAATAATAGAAGTATGAATTTTGGATGTGCTATGAATATGACGACACTGTGACGTCATTGAGCGACGAAACAAGTTCAACCAATAGCAGCGCTCACTAGAGCCCTATGTTCTTGATTGACATGGGAAAAAAATCAGGGTAATGCTATCCCACGGGCGTGGAGGGAGGTGACCGCAATGTGGCAGCACTAGTGTTGGGATAGTGTTAGGATTAGGGTTAGGGTCAGGGTTAGGGTTAGGGTTAGGGTTAGGGTTAGGATTAGGGTTAGGGCTAGGGTTAGGTTATATATATATACATATATATATGACGTAATGAAGTGTTACTAGAGTGATAAATCTAGCATCAGCGCTCTCATATCACTCTAACCAAGCCTTTCACTCATCTCTCCTCCTAATAATAGATCGTCGTCTCGACCATGACACGGCGCAGCGAGAGCATATCCATAACTCACGTCGATTCTCCTATATTCGGCTTTTCTTTGCGAATTTCTCCGATTTCAGCAATTTCCGCGATAAGCTCATGACGATATGAAGCAGTACTATGCATACGGCGTAGAAACAAAGTTAATTGCAGTCGCTACGATCGCCTCGTCCGCGTCCATGTATCGACTTTGCGTCTCAGAGCGAATGCTTGTACGCGAAACAAACGGCTGTTATTTACGCAAGACGTTATTTGAATACAGTGACAACGTGTGTGTGTATACATGCTATTCACAAGCTAATTATATTTCAACGAGACGCTGCGGGTAATTGTTTCGCAGCCAAATAACCACAAATCGTCAGAAAAAAAACGATAGAATTTTCGTTCATCATTAAATTTTGATATGCATCTCTTGTGTGAATCGCTGTGTATGGCGCATTCGGGTAGTTATTGACATAGGTTGCGTATGCGCGCGAACCGCTGTCGCTTCGTCACTATTGTAACCCCTACCGCCACAGATTCGTGTGATTCGTGCGTTAATTAGGCTGATGCGCATTTCAGATTGTCCTATTCACACCGAAAATATAAAGGAAAGGAGTATCATATACCTGTTATTGCTCATTATTTCCCCTTCCCTTATCGGTTGAATTGAACCCATTCGCCTAAGCATGATAATCACGTCCTTCGTGGATGTTGTTAGCTAGGTCAGTCGATCTCACCCAATTTGCACATGTTTGTATGTGTGTTAAAGGTTTGTACCGCACTCGCGTTTTTCTACACTTCGTTATATCGCAGCGCTATAGAACACCCATATACGGCAACGCCGATTGGATACAACTACCTGTCAACGACTGCGAGCGTAGAGGTGCGTTTGTACGATCGTATTGCGTATGACATCGCATTACGGCTGACACACTATCCTTTCACAGTGATTCGTCCATCAGAGTGATTCACTGTAAAACAGCAACTCACAGCTGCATCGAGACAAAAACTCTCAACTTGGCACAGCTATATGTGTTATGATAATATCAATAGGGTCAATTATTGCGGTTTGCACAAATCGCCTAATAATGGCCAAAATGTCCTATTCACTACCATACTCTCACGTGACCCCTTATATATATTATATATACGCGGGCAAAACGTGTTTGTGTGTGTGTGTGTGTGTGTTTTGAACGTCATCGTCAACGTTATCACGTGACCTCCCTCCACGCCCGTGGGATAGCAACACCCAAAAAATCACGCCGCCCGGGGGAAAGTGACACCCGTGCTAAGATCCCACAAGATGCCCACGTGACGCGAAACATCGTATGACACACGACTTTTAACATCACGTGACGCGTGACACCTGGCATCACGTGACGCGTGACGCCTGACATCACGTGACGCGTAACTCACCCATTCGCCGGCGGATATGCGATTGTCGTCGTTCACGTCTGCGTCCGTCTTCAAGCTGTTCCAAATCTCCTGGAACAGCTGCTCGCTCTGTCGATCTTTGACACCGCCCTCCTCCCAGCTGTTCAGCGTGCATATTTTCTGAGGAAGAAAAGGTTCTTTTTCTGAGGAAGATTTTCTGAGGAAGCTATCTTGACGGAGAAAAAAAACGCGGCATCCGCATCGTCACGAGGAACATTTAAGCGACGATATTGTATCGGAGAGTTCGCAGTTAGTTAGCGACGCTGAAAGGCTAGCGTAGTCAAAAACAAAACGTCACATTGTGCTGGAAAAGTGAGAAATCGGTACGAAAAAAACTTACACAGACGGCGCATACTGGTGATGAGAGGGGAGGTGTGTGTGCGTGAGTACGTGCGCGCGTTTATGTGGGGATGTGTATCTGCGCGTGAGCGTGCGTGTGTGTGCACTATAAACGATTGCAATGAAATGTGCGTGTTATTTCCAACATTGACTGCGCGTCTAATTTCAGAAAGTATTACTTACCCGATGTTCATCTTTTTAGGCTGATCCTCTAATTTGCGAACTCATTGCAACTCGTTATTCTCATATTATTCAATTAACATTTAGAAGAAAACCACTTATAAATACACAGATCTTACCCGAATGCATTCTCGTCCTACTGTTCCATTAGTTGAAGTAAGAGCAAACGTTATCTCATAAATTACGAAGTAAACCAAGTAAACATGCAAAGACTGACTCCAAGATTGACGTAATTAAGCGTTATCATGTTAATCTAAATACGAGATCAACAGCTATGGGTTTAGTATCACGATACCGGACATCTGCTTCACATTATGCAGCCTATCCCAAAGTCTTCTGGCTTATCGCATTGCGATTTTCTAGCCGAAGTCGTAGAACTGTTCACATCATAGAATTGTATAGATCGTCTATGGCACTTATCTTTATGTCACCCATGGACTTTTAGATTAGTACGACGCTTTTTGATGATTTGAGACGGTTATAGAGTTGGAGCGCTTGAGGCTAGCAGACACACGCGCATTAAATAATGCACTTAGATCTCAAGCGCTGGCGGAGAGTCGAAAAAAGTATAATGCGAGATAGAGATGAATCGAGACTGACAATCCTACAAAAGAGTGATAAAGAGAGTAAGAAAGGGAGAAGAGCAGACAAAAGAGAATCCGCAGGCGAGACAGGAAGGCAGTGTAAGAGAGCGCTAGGAAGAGGGAGAGAGAGAGACAGCGAAGAAAAGAGAGAAAACGAGAGGGAAAGAAAGGAGAAAGAGAGAGAAGGGGAGAGTTTAAAAAAGAGAGGGAAAGATGAGGATGGAGACAGATAAAGGCACAGAATGAGATAAAGAGAGAGGAGGAAGAGAGAAGAAAAGAAAGAGAGACACCGATAGAGAGCGACAAGAGATAAGCGAGGGGGAGAGATCGAGTTAGGAGTGAAATGGTAGAGAGAGAGAGAGAGAGAGAGAGAGAGAGAGAGAGAGAGAGAGAGAGAGAGAGAGAGAGGGTATGAGGATGGTAGCAGGGGGAACATAGATTACAGAGTCAGTATACAGGTTTTTATTCATTGTAGAGATGTGGCAACTGGTGTCTCCACGCAGCCCGAGTCACCGTACGATCGTTAATAATATTATATAATTATAATCTTTAGTCGTGTTAAATCACTGTCTCCGCATTCGGCTACCAATCCCTGCCTTTTCATTATATATATATATATAGGCCTAACCCTTTGCCGTCCCATTCCCCTTCCTCCGCGCACTTGCTTTATCCGTTTTATAATGGTCTCCCCAATTCTCCTCTCTTTTCCGGGGCTTGCTTTATTCGTATTAAACTACTGCCTCGCCCTCCCTTTCCCGCGCTCCCTTTTTAATTTTAAACCACTGCCTCCCCCCTTCTCCACTTCCTTCCGTTCCCGCTGTACTCATTTTAACCCACTGCTTGCCAGTCCATTGCCATTACCCCTCCTCTCTCTCTCGCTGTCCCATTTTCTTCCCCTCTTTCTCTCTCTCTCTCTATCTCTCTCTCTGCATTCGTTTTAAGCGGATAACTCGCTTTACAAACCCATCGCGAAAGTGTTTATGGCTGAGATAGTCCAGAGGGATACGGAGACCTTCTCGGAGTTTCGGCGACGGTTCGCATCTGCGAGCGATAGTATAAACTCGATAACAGCAACGCCCAGAAGACCGGTACACAAGCACACGAGTACACGCACACACACACACCCGCATAAACGCACACATACGTACGCACGCACACACGGACACGCACACACAAGGCCCCCTAGCAAATGGTCGGGGCACGCGCATGGAAGCGGCTATGGGCAAAAATATATGCATATTTATAAAGACACCAAAAGCGCCTACAAACGTTTTAGTTGTCCACCGGGCACGACATGAAAATGTTCTCGCATGTCCGAGTGGCGTATATGCATATACATATATATATATATATATATATTTATATATATATATATATATATATA
>NW_014577121.1:407010-418521 GCF_000485595.1 Priapulus caudatus | reverse complement strand
ACCAGATTAGATAAGATAGGATATGATAGATACGATAGATAGATAGATAGATAGATAGATAGATAGATAGATAGATATAGATAGATAGATAGATATGTAGGTAGGTAGATAGGTAGATAGACAGACAAAGAGATAGATCGATCGATCGATAGATAGATAGATAGAGATATAGATAGATAGATAGATAGATAGATAGATAGATAGATAGATAGATAGATAGATAGAGATATAGATGATAGATAGATAGATAGATAGATAGATAGATAGATAGATAGATAGATAGATAGATAGAATAGATAGATAGATAGATAGATAGATAGATAGATAGATAGATAGATAGGTAGATTATGATAGATAGATAGATAGATAGATAGACAGACAGATGGATAGATACTATTACTACTCTACTACTACTACTACTACTACTACTACTACTACTACTACTACTACTACTACTACTACTACTACTTACTACCTACTACTACTACTCTACTACTACTAACTACTACTACTACTACTATCTACTACTACTACACTACTACTACTATACTACTACTACTACTACTACCTCTACTACTAATACTACTACTACTATACTACTAACTACTCTACTAAACCTACACTAAAACTACTACTACTACTACTAACTACTACTACTACTATACTACTACTGTTATTACTGCTACTACTACTACTACTACTACTACTACTACTACTACTACTACTACTATTTATTATTACTACTGCTGCTACCGCTGCCGCTGCGTTCTGCTGCTGCTGCTGCTGCTGTTGCTGTTGCTGCTGCTTCTGCTACTATTGTTGCTGTTTGCAGCAACAACAACAACAACAACAACAACCTAAACTGTGCGCAGACCGTCGCGTTCATAACGATGACGTCACACATGTCAGGTTCATCACGATGACATCACGGACATCACACTGACGTCACACATGTCACGGACATCACACTGACGTCACGGACATCACACTGACGTCACGCCCGTTACACGCAACGGCACTTATCACACCTACGTTGCGCATATCACGCCGACGCCGCAACGACGTCCCACTGACGTCACGCGCTGACGTCACGCCAATATACCGGCCGACCAAAGATGAGTCGTCACGGAAAGCCATCGCAAACCTCATCGAGCGAGTGCGTGCGCCACGGCATCGACCAGCCAGTCATCTGGGTAGCGGAGACAGATCGATGGTTGGCGACTGATCACGCGACAACAACAATTTCCGGAGAGCTGCAGCCAGATTGACATGGCTGGATGACGCAGCTCGCGGTAATAAGGCGAAATTTATAGCCATAGTAGACGCGTGTGCACATAAGTAGGCGTGGTCTCCCGATGTTAATGAGCGAAGCTGGGGGGAGCTTTCAGCGCGTCCGACATGTCCGTTCGACAGCGAGATCATAAGAATATATCCTTATATGTGTACGTAGTAAATAAATAAATAAATAAATATTTAAATCAATAACAAATGGGATTTCCTTCACGGTTGCAGTTCATTGGTGCATAGCATGCCATGTGTCATGAAACAAAACTAATAAAAGAATTTTAAAAACAACAATGTTGCCTGCTGAGTGGTGCTGTCACCTAGCATGCATAGTGGTTATTGCCACTGATGGCAGTCACGAAACGCATCAGATTAAGGTCTCAACCAGTAGCCGCGGACAGTATATCAGATCTGGTCAAACGTATTGATAGTAAAACATACAGAATATGTAATTTTAAACAAGCCCGCGTCTGTCACACAAGATTCCCTGCTGATCCTCATAATAATGCCACCAATAAATGTCACTACAATTTATATATTGCCATATATTTGCTTTTCATATTTTGGCGCGTTTCATAGTCTATCCCGGTGTAGTATATTCAAGACTGCCCTTTTAGATTGTGATTATAAATCGGTGAAAAACGCCTAGAGATATTGGTTATTGAATGTTTAAGGTGACGTTTGAGGTAATGTTTACGGCGTTACGCTTAAAGCCGCAATATGCGCATCAAAACGCTAATTTCTCCAGTACTAGACTAGCAAATACTTCGTGTCATGACTCATGCATAATCATACTACCTTATGACAAAATAAACTCTTGTTCCTCCCATTTTACTGCGCGTTGTCTTATAAAAGGTATTTGAAAATGCCTCCAATTTTGTTCAAATTCTCCGATGTTGTTGACACGTTCGCGTTGCTCTGCCAAGCAACCCGACAGCGGGTGCAACCCGTAGCAACATGTGACGTCACCTAACCGATTCGGGGCTAAATTGTTTGGCAAACAATTCGGTGTTGGCGCCAGATTGCCAGATTTCGCACGTCTTTCTTGTGGGTTTTAAGCAAACGCGCAGTGAAACGGGAGGACCTAGAGTTTATTTTGTCATAAGGTAGTGTGATTATGCATGACACAAAGTATTTGCTAGTCTAATACTGGATAAATTAGCGTTTGGATGCGCATATTGCTGCTTTAACAATTTATATTCGGTAAAGCTATTAGTTGTAATTCTATTCTCTAGTTTTGGCGTATCACCGGCGTACTCTACTAATATTATTCAAACCTGAATTATAACGGAACAAATAATGCCTGGTTGCCTGGTAATTTATTATATCCCTTGACCTCAGGTCTTGGGTAACATTGATCTTACAGTGATTTTTTACTTCCAGTAATTGTATATAGGACATTTAAAGCGGAATATCATACTTCTAGAATTCTATAATTGATCGTGTTTTTTTATTTGCTGCTGCCGTATTTATTCAGAATAGCCGGCAGTTCTTTATTTAGAATCGATTACTAGTACTAGAGATAGTTATGACTGCATGAATGTCATTGCGACAATGTAATTATTGGTTAAAATTACGAAATTCGGCGCCGCTGCGGTCAGTGTTACGAATGATACACGATACATGTGCCTGTAGATATAGCAATCATTTGATGCTTTAGATTTTCACGTACCAGCGCTGAAGGCTATCACAAGACAGCACTGCAATTAAACATTAATGAAAGTACACAAGCGGCATATCCCCCATTTAAAAAAAATTAATGAACGTTATAATTAAACGTCTGCTTTTCGCCCTCGCTGGGGATAAAAGAAACGGTTGGGCACTTAGACAGTAACGTTCGATCCGAGAGCAAATACACGCGTCGGTTCAACTGCTCTTAGACGGACATGTTTTTTTTAACGCTTTCCATCATTAATTGTTAAAAAGATGGCGGACTGGCAAGGCGCACAGCCTCGCTCACGGTGCTGTGAAGACTATCGATTTGATCTCATGCGGGCAGGCATTTTATTTGCCCTCGTGGCAAGGGAAATAATCGACGCATCCGGTAGCACCGTTCAATTAAACATGCATGGGCGAAAACACATTAAGCATACTGTTAGGGTTGAGAGGTGATTTTTGGGAGGTCGAAATTTCAATGCCCACTTAATTTGATAGATCGCACCCATGGGCAGCTATGTATACGTATAAATTATGTATGTACCTTCCCAAACAGTTCCTAATCCCCACATTAGTCAATTCTTAACATAGGCGTTCAATCATGGAAAATTTAGAAAAGTGCTAATATCTCCATTGTTAGAAATGCTGAAGTTGCTGATTTTTCAAACGCTATTTCTCGAAACTCTCAACTCCGATTCCAAAATGTTTGTTACGTTTCAATGCTAACATATCAAAGGAAAAAAGGCTCCATGAATTTTTTTTTAAACATTTATGATTTCATAAGTTATGGTTCTTTATTTACGAAATTGTTGCGTTTTGAAAATCACTACAAATTTTCGTACATCCTTTTCAACTTATTTCCTAAATTCATTAAAAAAAATTCAGGGAGATTTTTTAGTTAATATTATGAACAACTTATGGTTAAAAGTTTAGATCCCAACTCTTTGCTGTTTCTGAGAAATAACAAAAAAAGCATTTTTTAAATATAAATTAACAATTTTTGCCGTCACTTAATTAGCGATGAATTTAAATTTTTTTTATCGAGAGCGCAGAGAGACATCTCTCTTATGTAATGGATACGAGTTTGATTGAATTTGATGAGCAGTTATGTTGCAATTCCCTTTACAGTGTTACCCGTCCGTAAAGATACGGCGGCGTAGATTCGCGCAGGCGCGCGTGCACAAACGCGCAGCGAAGCAATAACACAAGCATTGAAATACGCGCGCGAACGCTCTGATGCGCGCAAGCACGCACTGACGCACACACACGCGCGCACACAAACACACACACACACACACACTCACACACACACACACACACACACACACACACACACACACACACACCACAAACACACACACAACCACACACACACAACACACACACAACACAAACCACAACAACACAACACAAACAACACACACACACAACACAACACACACAACAGACACACCACACACACACACACACACACGAACGCCACACAACAGACCTACCACACACAAACACACACACACACACAACACACACACACACACACACACACACATACACACACAAAAACACACACACACACACACACACACACCACACACACACATCACGCAAGCACACACGTGCACGCAACATACGCGCAAGCACGCCACTGAAGTACACACGCGCACGCAAACATACGCGCACGCGCGCCTCGACGCGCATACGTCCTCATATATATATATATGCATGTTTACATCACATACGATCATCACTCACGCACCACGCACGCACGCACGCACGCACGCACGCACACGCCACGTGCAGTATATTTGACCCGCACTTATACGCACCTTCCGCACTAGCTCAAAGTCATTGAAATCCAGGCACCCGTCTTTGTTTATATCTGCATAAACGCAGAACGAAAGCAGTGTTGCTTTCGCCCAGCGCACCATAAATAAATGCAAGCATTATTAGTAATTACTTACTTATATTTTAGCAATGAATCACGAAGATCTAGCATTTAAGATGAACATATTTCAGGCGAGAAATGCATGCGTTTCAAGGCGTGAATTTATCATTTTGGCAGTACAATAGTTTAATATAAGCATTGCCCAGCATAGGAATGAGTATACACTATCCTTGTATGTACAATGGCCAGTCACTTCTATATTCGAGCAAGTTACGATCCCCCATACTAGCAAACTACGATTTAACTGCCGAGCTTATGCAGGATGCTCCGATGGAATCCAAATTACAAGATTTCAAATCGCCGCGATATTTTGTAATAAGAGAATTACTACCACGCATGTACACCACACAGTGCGCAGCACACACACACACCACACACAACAACACCACACAACAACAAACCAAACACACACACACAAAACACACAGCACAACACACAACACAACACACACACACACACTACACACACACACACACACACACACAACACACACACATACATAACAACACACACAACACAACACACACACACACACCACACACACACACACACACAGAGAGCAGAGAGCAATGAGACGAGCAGAACGAGACACGGGAGGAGAGAGAGAGAGAGGCAGATATGAGAAGAGAGAATGATCGAGATGGATAGAGAGAGAGAGAGAGAGAGAACAAGAGAAGAGAGAGAGAACAAGAATAATAAGTATATAGTCTTGAATAGTCACGTATGCCTCACATTGCGGCAAATTATAAAACGTTAACTCGTACCAACACTAGCTAGCTTTGCTTTCACCCAAACTACATGCAATCGTCATAATAAACCTGGGTTAGCCAAAACAAAGCACACCAAAACAACACTAAACTTAGGGTTTGTTCTAACCGGTGGCACTTGCGCTAACCTGGTAGCAACCCCCAATCATACTAGCTATGGGCGTGACTAAACTCACACCACACGGGCCTAACCTACTAGCAACCCACCCAAATCACACGAATCAACTAGCTTAGGCTTGCTGTACCAGAATATTACTAGAGAAAGCGCTTTATGAGTCGATATGACAGTCTCTGGATGAGCTCCCAAAACAACTTATGAACGTCTACGCAAGTTGGTTTTTCTCGTTTAGTCTCATTCAAACACAAGGAGGTCTTCATAACACGGACAAGTCAAAGTGACGCATGAAATAAATAGAATTCAGAATAAAATTAATCGAAATAAATTTATCAAAATAAGTGAAGACAAGCACCAAAATAATCGAAAACAAACCAAAAAGACGAAACACAAACAACACACACTCTCTCTCTCTCTCTCATTCTCTCTATTCACACACAACACACAACAACACACACAACACACACACACACACACAAACCAACACACACACAAACAACAACACAACACAAAACAACACCAAAAACACACACACACAACAAAAAAAAAGAAGAAAACAAAAAAAACCAAAAAAAAAAAAAAAAAAAAAAAAAAAAAAAAAGAACTAAGATAAAATAAAATAAATACCAAAATAATATAAAATAAATAATAAAAATAAATAAATATAAAATAATAAATAATAATAAGAGAGAAAGAGAATAGAATGGATAGATAAATAAAATATAGTAGCTAGATAGATAGATAGATAGAAGAGAGATAAGATAGGAAAATAAGAATAGAAGAATAGATAGAATAGGATAGAATTAAGATAGAAATAAAAAGAATAGAATAAGAAAAATATAATAGAAAAAATAGAATAGAATAATATAGATAATAATAGATAAGATAGATAGATAGAGATAGGTAAGAAATAAAAAAAAAAAAAAAAAAAAAAAAAAAATAACTAAAGACCAAAAAACAAAAAAACAACTAAACCCCCACACCCCTCAACGCCCCACCCACCTCCCCCGCATCCCCCGCCACCCCCCAAATACAACATTCTACAGCCCTCCCTCCCCCCCACCACCCCCGGCCCCGTCCTATCCCCAATACCTCTCCCGTGCCGTTCTCTGGCTTCCATAGATACGACCCTGTCTGGGGGGTAGGTGCGTGGGCGGCCGTTGCCGAGTCACAACACCGAAAAAAAATAGTCACAGCACGCCGCGTTCGTCGCGTGCGGTGCAGTACACACGTGCGAATGTATGCGTGAGTGGTCGCTCGCGTAGCACGTGCATCGCGTGCGTCGGTGCGTGCATTCACTACAAGTGCGTGCGTCGTGCTGGCACGTAACATTCGCTAACTCGAGTTAAGTAACTCGAGTTTAGGCCCACCTGTTAGACGCTTATATTCGATGTTAACCGCAATCTCGATACCTTTATACCGAGTTTAGCCGGTGCTAGACGCTTAATCAGGTAACGCTAAACTCGATTCTCTTAATCTCGGTTTAGCCCCGATGTAGTACGCTTAACCGAGTCTAAGTTTTGTCGTGTAGACGAGGCTATAAATGCGCGTTTTGTTCCTCGTCGCGTAATAGTCCGCATATGTGCACGTAAACTTGTTATGCAAGGATGAAATTATACTATTTTATTTTATATATATTAAATTTATATATCAATATATATCTAAAATGTGTATATTAGCTCCTTTCTTTAGTTACGGGCGTCGGTTCAAAACATTGTGCGCCCTACGCACATCACCGCTCTTTAGTCATTACATAAGCGAAATAAAAGAAACTTAATATTTAAAAAATTACAATTTGTTATTCTGAGATTGTTACATCATTTATAATACTACAATGAGACACACACACATCAATCATGGAAATTCGGCCCGTCCACCGTATAAATGTTTGACGTTATATGCATACGATATACAGTAGTAGACTCATCATTCTTTGACATGCAACATTCTTTAAGTAAATAGCAATCACTCAGCCAGAGCATGTTCTCCCGGCGGGAAACAGGCTCCTCGTCGTGAAGAGCAGTCTTTCAGGATCGTCATTGTAAGTATTAAAGCATACAATACAAAAATACCCATCATGCAGTAAGTCGTGCAGAAAGTATTCTTTTCAAAGAGAAGTTATCAGCAGAAATAAGACTGGGACCAACTACAGCGAAACGACTGATTTACGCGTAGATACGACGCGCACTGTAAACTGTAGCAGTAATCAAAATGCTCGAGCCCGATTATCAACAAGTCCTCACAGTGATGTAACGTAATCACAATATGACATAAGATATACACCACGCCATCTGAAGTACGTCACAATAGAATCACAGGACTCCGCGAGCAGAAAGGAAATTCAAAAGAGATTGTGATCGTAAAAAACAGTGAGTACAAACCACCCAGATGAGGTTGGGATGGGCTGTGTGCCTCCGGGCGTTCGTGTGTGATTCTTAACAGAGCTCAGCTAAGAGATTCAGTGTGTTTCTCCCCGTACACTAAGAATTCGTCTGCAACCACTGACGGCAGGGCAAACGGAATAGCAACGCCCCTTCTAATTGTATACTGAATGCACTTCGTGCATAATTGTGTATCCGCTGTGCGGAGCTCGTGACCGTTATAGGCTAGACCTATCCAGAGTCTGACTATGGCGCGTAATTATGTACCTGGAGGCATCATCAAAGTTAACAAAACGGAAGCTTATAACGCGTGACTAAACAAAGTCTATTAATTTACATAAAACTTTACAGAGCAATTATTATTACATGTTAATGCAAAGATCTCTATAAAGGAGTTTACACACGCAAATAATTTTACTACGTCACAAAAGTCTTTAAGACATACGTTTAAACCGATATACTTGTTAACACGAATCACGATAGATCAAAACTATTAAACGAATACGAATGTCAAAGCGCGACCACAGCCTTAACATACATACGCACAAGAATCGATAACCTGGATTATTCTGTCTTCTGTTCAAGTGCGATTTATGCGAGTCTGTGATGGTCACGTGACGTTAAGTATGCTACGAGTTTTTAGGTAGGTTAATGATGTCTAGACAGTGTCATCCTCACTGTCGTGATTCTCACAAGAGGACTTTTCTATGCCGTTCTACCGTCCTCGCTTGGACTATTGATTCATCGTAATCAGATTCTTTACGACTCCAGCTCGTCGACAACGGTCTTAGTTAGAAAGGGTTTGCTTATCTGTCTTAATCTGCCTGAAGTTAGACGTGGCCAAAGACCCCGTGACGCCTCGGATGATAATCGTAATGCAAATTATCCGTAATGACTTCGTTCATTACATAATGACATAAGTAAGTATAGCATGCGGCTCGTGCTTATATATAGTGTCTTCATCTTCATGCGTAAATGCATAGCGTATATTAACTTGTAAGATTTTCCAGGCTCTTGGGGCGGGAATTCTTCTATGTTAAAGGATGTATAACACGGATATATTCCGAATCATTGGCACAGGGTATATTCCCGAACAATCATTGCACAGGTTATATTTCGAAAATCATGCACAGAGGTATATTTACGAAACGTATTGAACAGGGCAATAATTGACAAATAGGCAGATATTGTCAATATAGGCAGAATGTCAATATCGGCCCAATATTGGCAATTATCACCATCAGATATTGGACAATATTCTGCTATATTGACGGACAGGACATTAACTGAATGTCAATATTGCAACGTACACTTTTGGAGTAATTGAACATGGTTATTTTCTGCACAAAACGTTTGCGACAAGGTCAATTTAAAGGTCCCGATGACCACTACCCAGTTCGAGCAGGATTGCCCTCTCAGGGGCGTAATTGAATGAGACACGAAAGCCACGCTCTAAGTTGTTAAATCGTAGCCCTTAAATGACTACGTCACCATCAAATTTCAAATAAGTAAAAGTCTAAAAAAAATCAAAAATGTAAATGATCTTTCCGCTTGTACGGTGAAATTGATGCTTACTTCTATTGCTATTCTGTCTGAACAAAACCCTGATGCTTTTATATGATCAAATATATCAAATCGTCTAGACATTTTGATTTTTAATAGTTGTTTAATAGATACATTTAGTGCCTTTAAACTTACTTTTCTAGTAAAAAAATTTAAACAACATTTTACAAATTATACACCATAAAAATTCGTACGTAGCTCAATTAAATGAGCCATAATTAGGCTGGTGAAGATTGTGGAATGCTCGTCGTGTAGTATTTATATGTTTCTATTCATCTTAGTTTGTGCCGTGTAAAAGTTAAATGTATAGTCTTTTGCACGTCTTATCATATATTCATATCGCCACAGCTCATTATATGATTGAGTTTCTCTCTTTCAGCGCATGGCGACGGCGCGTTCTGTGTCACTACATATCTCATTACAGACAGTGCAGTTATATCCGGTGCAATTCATTTACTGGCGTAGGAAATGCTCCTAGACACTTTGCCAAAGTCTTCGTCTCTAGCTTAATTATGACTGTATTTGGTAAGGTAAATGTATGCGAGGCTCACTTGTTACTACGATTATCAGTGCGTAATTTATATTAATTTTTATAAATTATATTTGTTCAAGTATCTCCTGGCTTATTGAAAATTTGTTTCAATTTATTATTGATGTAATTATTAAACCAGGTACACATTCGAAAATAAGACTCCGACTTTAGACGACAGCAATTAAAAATCTTAGTTCTCATAAAAGTTTAATCATCCTGTCTTATTAATGACAGTTTGCACAAATGACTTTTAGGTAACATCAAGAAAAAACATATTCATCAATGCTTATAGCTACACCTTAACTTATAAATCATGAGATCGTAATTTGTCAGGTTTACACTAATTATTCGCAGCAGCCGTGGATAATCGTAAATACCAATCCGGATTACAAGCATCAACAGGCTGAGCATTTTGTTAAAACAATCAACATCCTCGGCACATTCTCCTATAACGGTAGGCACAGCTGTTTGGCCGATCCTCATAGAATAATCCTCCTAGAAGATACTTTACCAAGAACGTTCTCACATGTGGCGCGTATCATTTAACTTCTCGGTCGCGCAAGTCTTTTAAAATTTTTAAGTTATACCATGCGTTGGAATTCCGGTGTCGACGAAACAAGTAACAAGGAACCGATGCATCAGCCATAAACCACCATATGTTTCGCAGATTCAAAATTCTATCAAAAAATAGCAGGCAATTTTGGCAACGACGCGTTTAACAGATTCATCACGTTTATGGATGCTGACGTGGTTTTGTTCAATTATCACCAATCTAGTTCATTTTGCTCTGCACGCGAGGCAAAGATAGACTGTGAGGCTTTCAGCCGGCTACACTGGGTTCCACCATTTCTTTCTGATACCATCTTCGGCTTACATTGGCTCTATGTAAAGACATCAGCTTCTTGCGCCAACTCACGCGCAGGCTGGCGGGTCTAACAGGTCATTCTTTTTAATAGTCATATTGCTAATCATGCTAATCCTTTGTATGCTTACCACTATAAATCGAAATTTTAAACAGGCCGATCTTGGGAGTATATCACCGCCGGGTTAGCAATGTACAACGTTTTGTGAGCTTGGATAATGTCTGGTGTTGAATGTTATTTAAGAGCGCTTCAGCACTGCGAGTCTTTATCGTTGAAAGCGTCTTTGATGTATTCTTCATTGGACTGGTTGACAGGAGTATGTTTCACGAGAGATGCCATATATTAATTAGAATTCAGAGTAAGTAATACAAAGGGAGGAATGCACCGGGGACGAAGGCAGTTGTA
>NW_014577121.1:391843-406985 GCF_000485595.1 Priapulus caudatus | reverse complement strand
CTGAAGAAAATAGCCTTAAGGTCCTCAATGCAAAAGTACCTGAGGCTGCGAAATGATAATAGCTAAAGAAACATACAAGCAATGTAAAAAGATGGTTCTATATACCCCTGAGCAAATACGTGCAGCACCCAATAAGCATTAAACTAAATACTAGATAAGTAAGCCAAAATGCATGACCGAGTTTGGACTCAGCCATAAACCAATAACACACTTCCTATTCGATTGGTCTTATAATATTAAAATAAGAAATGCTCCAATTAGCAGCATCTAATTGATCAAAAAGCGATGACTTCATTTGCATTAAGTGAAAAATCATCATGTAATTTATATCCAACATATACGTCCGCAAACTGGTGTCTGCCACGCAGCGAGTCACCGCTTACGAATCGTTAATAATAATTAAATAATAGTATAATTAATATATAATCATATATATATGGTAGTAGTAACCCGTCTCCCGTCCCATATCCCCTTCCTCCGCAGCAACGGCCATTGAGACGTGGTGATTCCTGTTTAAGATTTAATGCGGTCTCCCCAAGTGGGCGCTCTCTTTCTGCCGGGGCTTTGCTGTACTCCGTATTATAACTACGGCTCTGCTCCCTCCCTATCCTCCTGGCTCCACTTTTTATTTTTACACTCCCGTGCAACTCCGCTTCTCACTTCTCTTCTATTCCGATTCTCGACGTAAAGGCGTACTTCATTTGCTTAACCCACTCGGCTTGCCAGTCCGTGTGTCCTCTATTCTCTCACTCCACTCTCGCCCTTCATATCTCATACCATGTACTCTACATATTTTTTCCACTCTCTTTTTGCTACTCTCTCATCTCTATCTCTCTCTCGCAATTTCGTATATCTCAAGAGCGGATAAACTGCTTTACAAAAACTCCATCTGCCGTGAAATTGTATTATGCCTCCGGCGCATAGTGCAGTAGGGATACGGAGACCTATCCTCGGAGTTTCGGCGACGGTTCGCATCTGCGAGCGATAGTATAAACTCGGATAACAGCAACGCCCAGAAGACCGCGTACATCAGCATCAACGAAGTGACACGACCATCAAATAGATAACACGCGTAGACGACACATCGTGACGCTCACACATTCAACGAGAGACCAGCGCCACACACAGAGGCCCTCAGCAAAGCTGGTCGGGCATCGCGCACTGGAAGCGCTATGGGGAAAAACTATATGGCATATCTTATAAACGACATACCGCTACAAGAGCGCCTACCAACTTTTAGTTGTCCACGCTGCGGCACGACATGAAAATGTTTCTCTCGGGCTGTCCTGGACGTATGGACGTATATGCAATTATAGCCTCTATTTCTCTTTTGCATTTATAGATATGTATTGAGCTTTGAGTATCTTAAGATCTACTCTCATGCTTTATAATATATATATGTTAAAATATATAATATTTAATACATACTAGTCACTAGATATATTAATATGATATATATTATATATATTAAGCCTCATAATCATAAATATATAGGACATTTAAGGCTGGAATATCATACTTCTGCAATTCTATAATTGATCGTGTTTTTTTTATTTGCTGCCTGCCGTATTTATTCAAGAAGTAGCGACAGATCTTTATTTATGAATCGCATTACTAACTATTAGAGATAGTTAGTGACCTGACAATAACCGAATAGTCACACTCTGTTCGACAATCTGTAATTATTGTCGTTAAAGATTAAGACAATATCTCGGCGCCGCTGCTGAGTCAGTAAGCTTACGAATGATACACGATACATGTGCCTGTAGAATTAATAGCATCATTTTGCACTCGCTTTTAGACTCTCTCACGTTACCAGCGCTGAAGAGCTAGTCACAAGGACAGCAACTGCAATGTAAACATTAATGAAAGTACACAAGCGGCCATATCCCATTTAAAAAAGATATAATGAGAGAACGCTTGATATTATTCAAACGTCTGCTTTTCGGCCCTCGCTGGGGATAAAGAAACGGTGGCACTTATGACAGTAAGTTGCGATCCGAGAGCAAAATACACGCGTCGGTGTCAACTGCTCCTTAGACCGCGACATGTTTTTTTTTAACGCGTTTCCATGCATTAAACTGCTTAATAGAAAGAAGCATGGTCGTCAGACTGGCATAATGAGCGCGCACAGCCATCGCTCACCTCGCCTCTCTGAGACTATCGATCTCCTGATCCTCATGCAGTTGCAGGGCATTTTAATCTTGCCCTTTTCGTAGGCACAGCGGAAATAATCGACGGCATCCGGTAAGCACCGTTCAATTAGAACATGGTCGCGGAAAACACATGAGCATGGACTGTTAGGCGTTGGGAGGTGATTTTTGGGAGCGGTCGAAATTTTCGAGATGCCCATCTTAATTTGATAGAATCGCACCCATGGCAGCTATGTATACCGTGATAAATTATGTATTGTGACCTCAAAGCAGTCACGCCTGCTTCACTAAATTCCCCAATTAGTCGCAATTCTTAACATAGGCGTGCAATCATGGCAACTTTCTAAGAAAATAGTAGCTGAAAATTATATCTGTTGAGTGTTAGAAATAGCGTCGCACAACGCGATACGCTGTATTCTTTATCAATAACTATCTGCAACCGCATATATTGTCTCGAAAAACTCTCAACTCCGATTCCAAGAATAGAGGTTGATGTTAGAGATTATCAATGCGAAATCTAGTATACTAAGGGAAAGCAAAGCGCTACCCTGAAAATCATACTCTTTTTAAACCTATTCCATAGAATATCATAAGTGTATATGGTGCTTTTATAAGTTAACGAAACATTTGTTGCGTATTGTTTAAAGACTCAGATATGACACCCAATTTTCAGTACATCCTTTTCATGTTAGTTTCCTTAGGAATTCATACTTATAGAAATAGAAATTGGAACAAGGAGGGCGGATATTCTTATTTGCAATAGTTATAAGAACAACTTTATGGTTAAAAGTTTGCAGATCCCTCAACATCATTAGCTGCGTTTTTCTGAATGAAAATAACAAAAAAAATGCATATATATATTATTTAAATATGAGAGCATTATAACAATTTTTGCTCACGTTCATTAATGTGAGGCGCATTGAGTTTAATAAAAATTTTTTTTATTATCGAAGGTGAGGCCGCCCAGTAACTTGACCTGCTCTCTATAATGTGTTTGATATTAGACCATTGTAAAACAAGAGCTCTTGATCCTATTGAAAAATTTTGATGAGTCGCGCGAGGCGATAATGTTAGACAATATCCAGCCTCTTTTTGCACTCAAGTACATGATGGTTACCCCGTTTCGTAAAGAATAACGAAGGCTCAAGGGAAGTAACGCATGTTCGCGCACGTCAGCCGCTGCTACCGCGCAATGTAATAAGAGAACCCGACAAATAGCAGTGTCAGATTAACCACAAAACGGCTGTTTTATTTGTTGAGGTGAATCTGCTGCGTAAAACTAAACTTGAAGTCACGCCTAAGTATAAAAAACTGACGAAGTCATTTACGAAATGATCGGCGCGCGAACGCTCCTTGATCGCGCCGCAGCATGGCACTGGACGCACACAGACGGCCGCACATCAAGATATCGGACAGAACACTAGGACGCACAACTGAGCACGCACAGCTCTAGGCCCACACAAGACTCATCAAAAATTAATCCCCAACATAAAGAAAACCACATCCCAATCGATCAACGTGCATAAACTCCATAACACATGCAAACTCCACAAACATACTAACCTACTACAGCCACACACACACATCCCACTAGCATCACACACAAATATCATAGAACGACACACACACACACACACACACACACACACACGACAGCATACACAACACTACAAAAGACAAACACACGACACACACACCACACACACATCTACACTCGCAACAATATACAATCACACACATCATCCGAAACGCACATATAACTACACACACATCAAATACTATCACACTCGATCCACGACACTACACTACAACACATACACAATAACAAACACACATCACACACACCTCTCTTCACCAACACACACACACCACATTTCACGCAAGCACACGTAGCACGCACAGCATACGCGCGGCATAAGCACACTCACTGAAAGTAGCATCACTCGCGCACTCTGCCAATACCATACGCGCACTTCTGCTCGTCGCTCGTACGCTGCAATAACGGCCGATGTAAAGTATATATAGTATGCCATCGTTTACACGTACATACGAATCATCACTCACTGCCTACTCACGGCCACGCATCGCACGCCACAAGCACGTGCCACGCACACACGCCACGCTTGCAGTATAATTTGTACCCCGCACTGATACGCACCTTTCCGCTCACTAGCTTCAGACTCATTGAAATCCGCACCCGTCTTTGTTTATATCTGAGCCTTAACAGTCGCAGGGAACGAAAAGACTCTCAGCCTCATCGTCATAGCTTATAGCACAGGCTGTCATATCAAATATACTCGCGAGCGACACTCAGTTGATCTCGCAGATTACTTTACTATATTTTAGACCCAATGACTCGACGAGAAGATCTAGCTCTCAGTTTAACGCTTAGAGTGAAACATATTTTAGCAGCGAGAGACATGCCTATGCGTTTCTACGACGGACGGCTGACAACAATTTTTGCGCTTTGAGGTGAGACCAGTTACATATGTTTCCAAATGATCATACAGCATCAAGATTGAGGCTCTGTATAGCGGACATGAGCTCTATACACTATCCTTGTATGGTGAGAATGAGCTCGACTCATTACCTAATTAGTGCTGCAAGTAGATACCCTCTAAATTCTCTAGGCAGAACTGGTTATCCTCACGCAGCTCAGCACGGTTATAGCTAGGTGCTCGAGCATGGAGATGCATTTTACACACATGTATTCAAGAACTCGCGATCGGTATATATTGATTGGCTCATAGCGCATGTGATACTTATTCACAACGCCATTCTTGCACTACATCAACCGCCCGACCGATACAACCCTTTTACTCTTGCTAGAACATACTAAAGGATATTTTTTTTGATTACAATTTGCAATAAACGAGTTGCTTTATCTAGCACTGTCACCTGATACAGCGGGCACATACACGCACACGACACACACACACACACACAACGACACACACAGCACAGCACACACACACACACACACACGAACGGCCACACACACAGCACACACACACACACACACACACGTACACACACACACACACGCACACACGCACACACACTACCACACACACACAACACACACACACACACACACAACACACACACACACAACACACACACAGAGAGAGCGCAGAGAGAAGAGAGAGAATGGGTAGATACGAGAGAGTTAGACGATAAGAGACGCTGATGTGAGTGTGATAGATGAGGAGAACGAGAGGTTTGGTAGTGAACAAAGCAGAAGCAGGAGTATGTGATCAACTGATATATATTTGAATTGTAAGATACCTATCGTCGCACTATCACGGTATAGCGCCTCCAATGGGAAAATATATTCACAAACGATTAACTCGCTACCCACTACTGAGCTCAGCCCTTGCTATTAACCCGATCCACATGACATCGTCTTATCACCGAGCCGTTAGGGGCACGACAAAGCACCAAAAACTACTAACTAGGGTTATGTTCCAGTTAACCCAGTGACACTGGCTAACCATGGGGTAGCATACACCTACAGTTTACTATGCTACGCGCGAGTGCAGCCCTATACTTCTACCTCAGCTGTACTTTCACTCTATCTACGCAACCCAAACATCATGCCACGAATCACACTAGCTAGGCTTGCCTACTCGCTAACCGAATTCATCCTAAGAACGTAAACGACAGAGCGCTTGTATCACTATTGTAAGGTCGTATTCATGGACCATGTCCATCTTGCAATGCATAACAGCCTCCTACCTCTCAGAGAATTCTAATGCAAGTGTCTCCGCCCTAAAGATCTTTGTGATTGTTCTCATACGTTAGTACTCAAATCTCAGAATAAAACGAGCTCTTCATACTCGCTCCAGGTCGTGGCCTCTGTCTTATCTAATACGATATTAATGGAATAATGTTTCAAATAGTGAGACAAGCACCCAAATTCGAGAACGCGCACTCTAAAACTTGAGCGTGGGAACACACACACACACACTCTCTCTGCTCTCTCTTCTCTCTCTTTCATACACACATCACATACACACACACGCATCAAACATACCACACACATACTCAACACACAGTCACTACTATCACTCTGACAACTCACACACACAACTCCGTCACCACAACATTCTACTCAACAACACAGCCACACACACACACTACACACTCTACACCGCACGTTCAATCTACTATCACTCTTACAAGCCACACTAACTTCTCATATCACATCCTCTCACTAGACACCTATCACATACACATACCACTCAACAACTACGCCGACACACCAATCCTCCGCCTCCAGCGATACCAATTAATTATTACTCACTAATAATTGTATATAGCATATAAGTACTATTAGCGCCACGTACCTATGAAAGGAGAGATGATTATGAATGGATATAGATATCAAAATTATCTGATTATGATATGCACATAGATAGATCCTCAATCAGGATAGATAAGATAGCGAGACTTATATCAACGATATGTAAATAATATAAGTGTCTATCCACTAGTTAGACTAGAAGCTCAGGAATAAGATTAGATGAGATAGGAATAAGCATTCCAGATAAGGATAGTTTATCTATCCAGAATTAGAATAGTAATTGCATGATCAAGTCATCATGACATATAGAAATAGTTATGAGGTAGAGTGAGATAGATAGACTAGATATGAATGACGGACTAGGACTAATAGGGAGTCAATCACATAGACAGACCATTCACATGTAAGACTCAGCCGAGATATCCGATATCGATCGATATGTAAATAATAGCACCACTAGAATTTATCATACGTCATAAGAGCTAAGCATAGTATAGATTAGAATTTCTCATGAAGAGATAGGATTATCATTTAGCACTCAGAATAAGTATATTATCTTTTAAGTTAGTGCGATTATTAGATAAGAATAAAGTATTTTATGCTAGTGCAAGTATCGAGTAGACTAAGAATAGGTAGATAGCAACTAGATTCAGATTAAGACTCAATGATGATTAGATAAAGATAGATAGATAGTATAATAGAGAGAATTAATAGATCACGCATAAGTATGCAGTAATTACGTGCTCTAATGACCTTATAGATTTTCAGATTAGATATGAGGATCTAGGATAGGTGCTTTAGAACTCTCGCTTACAGATTGATTAACCAGGAGTTAATTATCTGACTTGGCAACATTACCCTACTACTGACTACTGACCTAAGCTCCATCTGCACTTGTACTACTACTACATATCAATTAGCTGACTAACTAGCTCCAATCACTTATTTACTGCACTACATAAACCTACACCGGATACTTATCCATACTATGTGACCTTATCCTCTGACTTATCTTAATACACTATCTGAACTACCTCACTATATTTTTACTAGCGAACCTATACTTACCACTAACTACTACTATAGCTCACCTCACACTACTTACTGGAGCCATCTCAACTAGACTCAATTACTCACTAATCGTGACTACCTTACCTTGACTACCATTAACTAACTACTTTCACCCTACTATCTTCAAATCCTTAGAACCTCAAGCATAACTTAGACTACCCCTTACCTCATCTACTACCTCCTATTTACCGTCACTCGCTACTACTCGTTAATTTACTGCATTTTACTAGCGTTTACTATCTCTACTTACTACTACTAACTTACTGTACTACTTACTTACTATTATTATTATTATAACTGTGCATAGTCCTACCCGACTTGCCGGCCTTCGCTTGTCTCTCTGTATGCGACGTGTTGCTAGTGCTGTGTGCTACTGCTGCCTTCTGTGCTATTAACTGTTTGATCTGACTGTCCTGCCAGCAACAACAACAACAACACTACTAGGATGCAACCATATCATTGAACTGTGCGTCAGGACGCCGTCGCGTTACATAACGTATCGAGATCACGACTATTGTTCAAAGGAATCTTCATCACGATACATCTTTCGGAGGTTACATCACTCACTGTAAGGACACATGGTCACGGCATCACTAAACGTATCCGGTGTCAAACGGACCATACATAACACATTTGTATATATATCTCCTTCCCCCGTTTTACGACGCCCAACGATCATGCGTTACTTAATCACAATCTTACTTTGCGGCAGATATCACGCCAACGCCGCAGAACGACGTTCCCACTGACGTCACGCGCTGACGTCACGCCAATATACGCCGACCAAAGATGAGTCGTCACGGAAAGCGATCGCCAAACCTTCACGAGCGAGTGCGTGCGCCACGGCATCGGACCAGCCAGTCAGTGCGTGCTAAATCCAGGTAGCGGTATGCGTATCCATAGTCAGCTCTGTCAGTTGGTTTAAAGTCGACACGAAAGACTTCTCGAATATCCACTCACTGACACGTACAGAAACAAACATAATAATATATCCGAATGATTGCTGCTAGCCAAAGAATTGATCTGCGACTTGATGCCATGGGAATATTGATATCTCCTTGGCGAGGAGTAATCAATAGCTCATACTCGTGGTAATATGTAGGTCGAATAAAACTTTTATAGCGGTAACTAGTCGTACTTGAAACGCGTAGAGTGACCGAACACTGACACTAGAAATAAATAGAGAGAGATCAGTATAGCATCTCTCACTCTATATGTTATAATATGAGCTGAAGCGACTTGCGGTAGCAACAGAGCTGTTCAGCGCGTCCGACATGTTTCCGTTCTCGACAGACGACACATCACTTAAGGTATTATATTCCTATATTATATATGTGATTTTCCAGCTGAATGTACTGGTTAACGTTTCTATAATTATAAAATCACATAAAGCAAGATAATATTAATTGAAATAGGTGCAATAAATCAGATTTGGATTTTCCGTCATCATATGGGGATTTGGGCATATGAGTATCCGACCATATGCTCGTATATTCATTGTTAAACCCACATTCTAATCAGCATATGATGTCTTAAAAAAATATCAATTAAGACTCGTTTTTAGGTTGCGGCTCGTGTCAGTGTAGTTGTGGGTCGAATGTCCACCTAGCAAATTGCTATTAGGTATGGATTATTTTCGTACCAATGGATAGGTCCAGCGCTTGTCACTCGCTGGAGAATAATCTGCTTTCAGATTATCAGGGTCTCTCAATACTAGAGCCTCGGACGACTCCTAGCAGATATATCTATATTCTTGCGGTGCAAAACACGCATTGTAATGATAGTAAGAACATATACAGAGAATAAATAGTTGATTTTTTTATAGGAGCGAGCAAAAGCCCGCGTCAGGGATCACTCACGAGATTCCTGCAGGCTCTGTTATTAAATTAATGCCCAGCCACATAAAATGATCACTGACATATTTATATATTAGCCCATATAATATTTGAATTTGTTCATATTTGGTGCGCTGTTTCATTAGTTCTATCCTCGGTTAAGTTTAGTTATATTCAAGACTGGCTACCTTATATAGAATGCTCGATATAAATCTGTGAAAAACAGCCTAGAGAAGTATTGCAGTTATTGAATGGTTTAAGGTGACGTTGGAGGATAATGTTTACGGCGTGGTTACGGCTTAAAGCCGCCAATATTGCGCATCAAAAACGCTAATTTCTTCCAGTGACTAGACTAGACATAATACTTCGTGTCATGGAACTCGAATGGCAATAATCATACTACCTTAAGGACAAAATAAACTCTATAGTATCCTCCCATTTTACCTGCGCTTGTCTATATTAAAATGTATGGAAAATGTCTCCAATTTTGTGTCAAAAATTCTCGAGGTTGTTGCACACGTTCGGCGTTGCTCTAGCCAAGCAACCGACACGGTGCAACCCGTTAGCAACATGTCGACGTCACCTAACCGTATATGCGGGCGCTAAATTGTTTTGGCCAAACAATTCGTGTTGGCGCCAGAGCCAGATTGCGACGTCTTTTCTTGTGGGTTGAAGCAAACGCGCAGTGAAAATACGGAGGACTAGGTTGTATTTTGTCATAAGGTAGACTGTGATTATGCACTGACAACAAAGTATTTGTAGTCGAATACTGCGATAAATTAGCGTTTGAAATGCGCATATTGTCTGCTTTAAAATTTAATTTCGGTAAAAGGCTATTAGTTGTAATATCTATTCTCTAGTTTTGGCGTATCACCGGGGTACTGCTACTACTATTATCAAACCTGAATTTATAACGCGTAACAAAAATTGCCTGGTTGCCTGGTAATTTATTATAGTCCCTTGGACATCATCAGGTCTTGAACATTTGATCTTCAGTGCATTTCTTGTGCTTCCAGTAATTGTACTAATATATACTATAATACTATATTATATATATATATGAATTATATATAAATATATATATATATATATACAGTATATATATGACGTAATGAGTGTTACTAGTAGGTGATAGAATCGAGCATCAGCGCTTTTCATTATCACTCTAACAAGCCTGTCATTCATCTCTTCTCTGAATAAGTAGATCGTGCGTCTACGACCATGACACGGCCGCAGCCGAGAGATAATCCATAACTTCACGTCGATTTCTCCTATATTCGGCCCTTCTTCTTTGCGAATTTCTCCCAATATTTCAGCAATTTCGCGATAAGCTCATGACGATTATTGAAGCAGTTACTAGCCATTACCCGGCGTAGAACAAAGTAATGGCAGGTCGCATACGGATCGCCTCGTCCGCGGTCCATGCTATCGACTTTGCGTCTCAGAGCGAATGCCTTGTACGCAGGAATCAAACGGCTGTTATTTACGCAGACGTTATCTTGAATACAGTGACAACGTGTGTGTGTATACATGCTATTCACAAAGCCTAATTATATTGATCAACGAGGAACGCTGCGGGTAATTGTTGCGCCCAGCCAAATAACCACAAATCGTCAGAAAAAAAACGATTAGAATTTTTCGTTCATCATTAAATTTTTGCATATCGCATCTTTTGTGGAATCGCCTGTGGTATGACGCATTCGGGTAAGTTATTTACATAGGCTTGCGTATGGCGCGCGAACGCTGTCGCTCCGCTCACTATGTAACCCCTACCGCCACAGATTGCGTGTGATTCGTGCGTTAAATTAGGCTGATGCGCATTTCGATTGCCTATTCACACGAAAATTATAAAGGAAAGGAGCTATCAGTATACCTGTTATTGCTCACTTATTTCCCTTCCCTTATCGGTTGAATGTGAACCCATTCGCCTAAGCATGATAATCGACGTCCTTCGTGGATGATTGGTGCGAGGTCAGTCGATCTCAACCCAAGTTTGCCACATGTTTGTATGTGCTGTTAAAGGTTGGTTACCGCACCTCGCGTTTCTACACTTCGTTATATCGCTCAGCCCGCTATAGAACACCCATATACGGCAGAAAAGGCCGATGGGATACAACTACCTGTCAACGACTGCGAGCGTAGAGTGCGTTTGTACCGATCGTATTGCGTATGACATCGGCATTACGCTGACACAAACATATCCTTTCACAGTGATTCGTCCATCAGCAGTGATTCACTGTAAAACAGCAACTCACAGCCCTGCTCGAGACAAAAACTCTCAACTTGCCCCCCACAGCTATATGTGGTTATGATATATCAATAGGGTCAATTATTGCGGTTTGTCCACAAATCGCCGTAATAATGGCAAGAAATGTCCTATTCACTACCCATACCTCACGTGACCCCTATATATGATTTATATACGCGCGGGCCAAAACGTATTTGTGTGTTGTGTGGGTGAGTGTGCGTCAGGTGTGGCGTGTGTGTGTGTGTGTGTGTGTTGTTGTAGTGTGTGTGTGTGGTGGTGCACCCATGTGGGTGTGTTGTGTGTGTGTGAGGGCCTAATGACACAAAACAGCGTGTGTTATTCTTCTTCTTCTTCGTTTGTACGCGCTCTTTTGTGCTTCTTTGCATTTCTTATTATTTCCATTATATATAGTATTTCAAGCGCCTAATAATACCTCAATAATTTTAAATAGGACTATTATATAGCTTTGTTATGTGTGTCTATGTTTAAGCATTTAATGCTGCTGCACTCGAGATACTATATCCCTGGCTCATATACGGCCAATCGTGAAATGTGAGCGCATGATGTCTAATTGCCGTCAGACATTCACCCTGGTGCGATCGTGACGATGCGAGAAACGTGGGTTTTCTATGGGAGTAGCTCGCTGGAGCCAAGAAAGTTCATCATGTAGAGAAGAGTAAGAGAATGAAGAAAAAGAACGTTTGATAGAAAGAATTAGATGACAGAAATTGGGAGCGGAAGAGGTGAAAAGATCGAAGAGAAACGAGGGGCAGCTGCGAGAGGGCCAGGGAGAACGCTGAGAGCGAGCAGGAAAGTGAGCGAGACCGGAGAGAGTGAGAGAGCAGAGAGAGAGAGAGCAGAGAGAGAGAAGGAAGTGATGATGAGAGAATGAGGAGAGAAGGAGGTGATAGATAGAACTTCTAGATAGCATAGAATATAACGATTAGATAGATTATTAGATAGAATTAGATAGATTTTGAATAGGATAGGATAGATAAGAGTAGAATAGAGTAGATAGATTAGATTAAGATAATGATAGATAAGATAAATAGTTAGGAATAAGATAAGCATAGATAGATAGATAGACTTAGATAGATTAGAGGAGATAATAGATAGATTAGATAGATAGATAGATAGATAGAATGCTACTTTATAATATAATATAATAGAAATAGATAGACGCAGAGCAAAATAATTAGAGAAGACGAGCAGCTGCGGGAAGTGAGTCGCATGGAGCAAAGATAGACAGAGAGAGCGGTTGAGAGAAATGCGAATATATATGAATAACTGTTGTTGGCTTACGAACTACGGCTGCATGGTTGTGTGATTCCCATTCGCCAATTTTTGCCCACTTCGCCATTTGCCATTCGCCATTAAGAGAAATTCCCACTTCGTCATTTGCCATTACCGCCATTTTTCCGCTTTCGTCCAGTTTCCACTTCGCCCAGCTTTCCATTTCCGCCAGTTTCCCGTTTCGCCAGTTTCCATTCCGCTATATTCGTAACCTATCTCTCCCGACCACCCCTTGCTTCGAGCGCCTCAGCGGTTTAAATAAATAATGTAAGTGTGATGAATAAATTATAACGAATCTTTAGCATATGGAGCTCAACTATTATTTGAAGAACCAGAAGGCCTCGAATCGTTACATAATACAAATAACATTATGGCATGCCATGTCTCCAGCACCCCTTAAAGTTAATATTGATATCCCTTAACCCTAACTCTAGCCCTAACCCTACCCTAACTACACTAAGCCCTAACCCAGACCCTGAACCTAGAAATACTCTTTTTTAAGATGAAAAGGATCAATTTCCGTGCAGGCGGGGATTGAGAGCAACATAAAATATTGGCGAATAATAGCGGAAACGCTCGAAGTGGAAAATGGCGAAATGCTGGGAAACTGGCGAAAATGGGAAATGGCGAAATGGGAAATGGCGAAGTGGGAAAATGGCGAAATGGGAAACTGGCGAAAATGGGAAATGGCGAAATGGGAAATGGCGAAGTGGGAAAATGGCGAAATGGGAAATGGCGAAATGGGAAGACACCACACCGCTGCATGTGTTATAAACTCAGCAATCCGATCTGCGTTTACCGTTACCACTATATCGTCTCATATTGTTTTTTCTGGAACGTTTTTTGCAACGAAAATGGATATATCTGGAGTTTATTATTCGTCCCCTACCGTGTGTATCGAAAGCCAGGTACGAATATACGCGAACTCGTTTATACGCGGTGGCGCATAAAACTGCCTTATGTTTTAGACGATTGTTTTTACAACTGGCGTGAGCAGATGCTTCAGTGCGCGTTTCTGTGTATGTGCCTACGCGCGTACGTGCGTGCGTACATGCATGAGGACGTGCGAGTGCGTGCGGCTGTGTGTGCGCGCGTGTGTGTACACGTCAGCGCGCGAGTGCGTGCGTGCGTGCGTTCAGGTGTGCGTGCGAGCGGTGAGGTGTGTGCGCGCGTGTGTGTACACGTCAGCGCGCGAGTGCGTGCGTGCGTGCATTCGGGTGTGCGTGCGCCCGTGTGTGGTGTGTCAGCCAACGGTTATATATCACGCCGTCGCTAACGCTCGCGTCGTCGTCGTCTGATTCGTTAGGAAGCTGCCGGGATCAGCTGGCTGTCGAAGGCGACACGGTGCAGCATCGAGAATCAGCGGGGAAGCGCCGACAGATAACGAGCGAGAGGGCGCGGCCTGACGTGCGAGATAGATACAGAAAGAGCGTTTCTCATCTCTCTTATCCGTCTGTCTATCACTCTACCTATCTTTCTATTATGCCATCCATCATTCTATTCCTTTCTATCTTTATTTTTATCTCTCTCTATCTCGCCCTGTCTCTTTCTCTGCCTCTCTCTTGCTGTATCTTTTCATATTCAGCCTTTACACGCTCATGCCTATTTAGCTCTCCTTTCTCTCTCACCTGTCATCATTCCTCTCTAACTCACCATCCTTCTCTCTCTCTCTCTCTCTCTCTCTCTCTCTCGCTATTTTCTTGTTCCGCTCTTTCCTTTTCCCTCCTCCTGCACTTCTCTATTCTAATTCTTCCCTACTATAATTTCTCTTTCTCTCTTTTGTCTCCCCCTCTTTCTTTCTCTCTTCCTCGGGCTCCCTCTCACTCATCCTAATTCTCTCTCATATTCTAGAATATGCCGCGTGTCTGTGTGAGTCGAAGAGGAACATGATTGCGAACGGGAATGTATTTGTCCGTGCATAATAATGCAGATGCACTCGCCTCACGGCCCATTAAGGCTAATTACAATACAGACGAAGGTTGACAAGCGCACCGACAAATGACAGATAGCACAGCATGGTGGCGATACTGATGTGGGAACGAGAAAGTGGCAGGGAGAAAAGGGAGAGAGAGAAAGAGTGAGTGCGTTTGAGAGAGCACCATCATAATTCTCGTACACCTAACACATCTAATATAGCTTTGAATATATATATATATATATATATATACATGTATATATTGATCATATAATATGATATATAGTATATATATATATACCTCATATACTATATATATAC
>NW_014577121.1:386433-388933 GCF_000485595.1 Priapulus caudatus | reverse complement strand
AAGCAAACAGAGAAATGGACACGCGTACTAATAAGAGAATTCGCCCACTCGTATCCGTCTCTGTTTCTTGGTAAGCGAAGGAATCGTTTGGCGCATGGTTAGCAAGTAGCAGCCACGCAGTTCAGACGCGTGGGCGACTTTGTCCGATGGCTTTTTTTTCATCTGAGAGTCTCTGGAGAGGCACTAGAGAGCGAAATTAAGAGACGACCCTAGAGTCAATGCTTGGAAGACTAGCGACTCTCGCGCCTATATGCTCTCACTGGAGTACGGTCAGCGCGGCAGATCGTATTGCTGCGTTCGTGCGTGCAGGTGTGCGTGCTCTGTGTGGTTGTCACGTGTTGGCAGGCACCACCCCGGACATCTAAACACAGATTATAAATTGATGGCAAGACGTGGTTAACGCGTTTCGTGCCGAGGGTGTAGGAAACGTTGCCGGTAGCAGTACGACACCAGGCTCTATTATAATTGATCGAATTAAACTATCCGGTGGCATTACTGACAGTCAGTTCGATGCAATAATTACTGCTATAGCACGTTCTAAAACAATACTCAGTAACGACGTACCGCAGCGTCGATATTGTAGCGTGCGCGCGTGCAAAAAACGTAGAAACTTATTACACGTACTACATACGTAAAATGTACGTAATACATGAATCAATGTATTGTATACATGTAAGTATGCAATACATGTATTACGTAATGTATGTATAATTACGTAAAATGTACGTAAGATTGTAGTAGTATGTATGAAACTTATTATTATATCTAGCTCAAAATGAAATAACAACAATATCAGAGGACGCGTGATTATTTCGCTTAGAGGAATATGGCGATTACTTGAACCCTCAGTGTAGCTGCAGTAGGAGTTGCGGCAGCAACAACAGTTATTTCTCATTATACAGGGACAGATGCTGGAACATTCCTAGTGAAAATAAACAATTTAAAAAATGACAAATACTAATAGGCTAATAAGTATTTGAAATATATCAAGCATAAATAATAATAAATACAAAACTATATAATAATGACAACTAATAATTAATTGTTCCATTAATTTAGCTTAGAGTTGGGGCAAACGTGTAGGCTACCACTAGCAAACAATGGGCAGGTAATAATAGAGTCGCCCAACGCGCTGCCGAGCGAAACCAGCTAGGGTGGAGGTCATGAGAGGAAGGACGAGCAACCGCCACCGACGAGAAAAGGTGGAAACTTCGGACATCGGCCCTATGCGTCACCAGGCGCGAAGCGGATAGGTAACAGGTAACCAACGCGCTGGCCCGCGCCAATACGCGCCAATACCAGGTACAACGCGCTGGCCCGAAAAACTGAGAGCACTGCTGCGTGATGCGTCATGCAAGTGGCATGCATGAGTAACCTTCCGCCAATAATTTCACCAATGTTGCACTACTTCGTTTCTGCAAAAGGCACTCTTTGATATTTTTTTTGGTAAAATTTGGCACTAACGTGCACTAATTTGCATTCTGCATGCAAGGTGGATGCCTCGTGGACGTCTAGAGGCATTAGAAGTAAGATTAGTCTTTCCGTGTAATTGTGCTATTTCGTAAAGAGGCTTACGTAGCCATGGTGACCGGTCAGCCATTTTTGTGTTTGAAACGGGATCCGACTATACGCTAGAAATTCTCGAAAACAACCTGGTAAATGTTTTGAGTGAAGATTGGTCTTTGAATCTGTAGCGATTTAGCATGAATAAAGTGTAGAAGTGTTCTTAATAAATTAGAGAATGTTGCGAATGTTTCTATACGATGCTTATTCGGGCTTGCTGCCTAATTAATTAATTAATTAATTATAATTATAATTATAAATTAATTAATTATAAGGACGCCCTCTACTGTTGTGCACTACTTATACCACACCATGTGACTCAGGTGGACCTCGCGGGCGGTATACATGACGTCACGAATCATGATCTCTGTTAGCCAATTAACGCGCCTCTCCGTACAGACGTCACATCGTAGGTAAGGCAATCGATTTAACACGGGAACGAACGATTCTGTTTTAACAGATTCTTGACTCGCCCTGATCACCTCCCCATCGTACCACACACCGGCGAACAAAGAAAGTATTTGTCATGCAATAAAAACCATGTTCCCGGTAAAAACCACGCGTTAGATAAAAGTGAAAAGTTTCGCCCGTTGCTAAGCCAGTGTTTTCCGACACCTTACGATTCGTGCTGATCTCATTCGTTTTCCCGTCCACCGGGGACTCACTGTAGATCACTTCTTCTTCTTCTTCTTCTTCTTCTTCTTCTTCTTCTTCTTCTTCTTCTTCTTCTTCTCGGGTCACTACACTACACTCGGCCCAGCCACTGAAGCACACAGGACTTGGCACGGTGGTTGAAAGCCTCAAGGTCTCCAGGGCTACAGGGCTCTGGCAATAAGGGGCATTTCAGGAGATGTCCCATAGTCTGGTCCTCCCCGCAGTCGCATTCGATTGGACCATCTTCAGTGTAGTAGGGGCGGTAGGTCAGTGTAGTAGGGGC
>NW_014577121.1:381319-384284 GCF_000485595.1 Priapulus caudatus | reverse complement strand
GCACGTATTGTTTTTTTCCCTACGCGTTCCACGTCGCGTATTTTGTTTTTTCCCGCCGCGTTTCGCGTCGCACGTATTGTTTTTTTCCCTACGCGTTCCACGTCGCGTATTTTGTTTTTTCCCGCCGCGTTTCGCGTCGCACGTATTGTTTTTTTCCCTACGCGTTCCACGTCGCGTATTTTGTTTTTTCCCGCCGCGTTTCGCGTCGCACGTATTGTTTTTTTCCCTACGCGTTCCACGTCGCGTATTTTGTTTTTTCCCGCCGCGTTTCGCGTCGCACGTATTGTTTTTTCCCTACGCGTTCCACGTCGCGTATGTTGTTTTTTCCCTACGCGTTTCGCGTCGCACGTGTTGTTTTTTCCCTACGCGTTCCACGTCGCGTATTTTTTTTCCCGCCGCGTTTCGCGTCGCGCGTGTTGAATTTTCCCGCCGCGTTCCACGTCGCGTATGTTGTTTTCCCGGCAGCGTTTCGCGTCGCACGTGTTGTTGCTTTTCCGTCGCGTATATTGCCAAAGGAGAATCTACGTTAGCGCGTACGCGGGATGAAGCCATCATTAACGCCCGATGCCGCTTACTCCGCGGAAAGCGTGCGGAGATCTCCCGCAACCTATCATTCGCTGCATCAGCGAAAATGCGCGTGGCCGGAGTCCGTGGGATTGTTATTACTAGAGCCGAAGCGGCAGCAGTTTCCGTACGCAGTTATACGCACGCGTGGAGGTGACGTGTGGAGCATGTCGGGGTATTCGTGGTAGGTAGCGTGTAGTGAAGACACACCGCACGTCCACGTGGAATAAACACATAAATTTGCGCTTCTCATAGCGGTACGTGGAGGACGCGATATAGCAAAGAAACGGAGTATTCTGTTCGTTGTGCTATCGGTATCAAAACTAAGTACTTATGCTGAAGGATGGAAAGACGGGCGGACGGATTGATAGACATAGAGGTGGAGGAGAGTGAGAGATCTTCCGTAAGAGTAAAAAATGAGAAGGTGAAAGAGAGAATGAGGATCGAGCGAACGAAGGTAAACGTGAGAGAAATACAAAGGCAGTATGTGAGAGATGCGGGAAAAGAGAGCGGGTGAAGTGAAATCGGAAGTGAACGAATCGGGAAGCGAGAAAAAGATAAGAAGAGAGAGAGAGAGAGAGAAAGAAAGAGAGAGAGAGAGAGTAAGAAGGGGATAGAAACTAGGGGAGGAGGTGGTGCGGAGCAAGATGAGGACGAGGGAGTGATGACAAACAATGCGCGAAACCCTCGCTTTCCCGCTGACGACGACATGAAGAATAAAGGCAATGCTGATATTATTGCAGGAATCGCATAAGAGGTCATACGCGGCAACGCAGATCCAGTGGCGCTGTTGATTGCTATTGTCTACTCGCGAATATTTTTGTGTATATTCTTACCTATAAAAATGTAAAGGAAAACTGTCTCTATTTTTCTCTTTCTATCTCCCCAGAAAAAGGGGAAAGAGACAAAGGCAGAGACAGCAAGAGACAGCGAGAGAGAGAGAGAGAGAGAGAGAGAGAGAGAGAGAGAGAGAGAGAGGGCGCTAGCCTGGGCTGTTACGGGAGAGATAGAGCGAGAGAGAGAGAGAGAGAGAGAGAGAGAGAGAGAGAGAGAGAGAGGGGGGAGAAAGAGAAAGCGAGACAGACAGAGATCCTGCATCAGTTAAGACTCGCTGCTCGCTTGCAGCTTGTCGCTCTGCGATCTTTGCTAGAGCGGAATTTGAATTTCAAATAGGTCTGCGTGAATCGAGCGCACCAGCCGAGTCTGAGACCGTCAGCGGTTTCCGATCATTACTGATGCCGCTCGCACGCGAGTTTTTAAATCGTAAGATGGCGACTGAAAAGATTGATAAATTATTCGTGCTTTAATACCCTGCCCCTAACCCTAACCCTAATCCTAACCCTAACCCTAACCCTAACCCTAACCTTAACCCTAACCCTAACCCTAACCCTAACCCCAATCAGTCACCATCCTACGTCACCATCAGTTACCGTCCTATCCTTCAGTCGCCATCTTACGATTTAAAAACTCGCCGCCTGCACACGTCACCGCCATTGTCGCCACCGCCACCGCTGCCGCTGCAGCTGTCGCCACCGCAAATTTACGACGCGATCGATTGATCATAATTAATTTAATTTGCGCGCAATGTGGTAATTAATTTATTATTTTATGTGATATATAATTGTATTTATTTATTTATTCAATTATTTTGTTTATTTATATGTTTATTTCACTCGTCTGAGTTTTCACCAAAGGTTTAAGATGCGGAAATTGACATCGGATTAAAATGTGCTTTAGGCCTACTACGAAAACACAAATACGCAACGTTGTGTTTTTTCTTAGCTCTTTGCACGCGTTTCACGTCGCGTATGTTGTTTTTTCCCGCCGCGTTTCGAGTCGCGCGTGTCGTTTTTTTCCTACGCGTTCCACGTCGCGTATGTTGTTTTTTCCTACGCGTTCCACGTCGCGTATGTTGTTTTCCCGGCAGCGTTTCGCGTCGCGCGTGTTGTTTTTTCCCGCCGCGTTCCACGTCGCGTATTTTGTTTTTTCCCGCCGTGTTCCACGTCGCGTATTTTATTTTTACCGCCGCTTTCCACGTCGCGTATGTTGTTTTTCCTGCCGCTTTCCACGTCGCGTATGTTGTTTTTCCCGCCGCTTTCCACGTCGCGTATGTTGTTTTTTTTCCCGCCGCGTTTCGCGTCGCACGTATTGTTTTTTTTTCTACGCGTTCCACGTCGCGTATTTTGTTTTTTCCCGCCGCGTTTCGCGTCGCACGTATTGTTTTTTTCCCTACGCGTTCCACGTCGCGTATTTTGTTTTTTCCCGCCGCGTTTCGCGTCGCACGTATTGTTTTTTTCCCTACGCGTTCCACGTCGCGTATTTTGTTTTTTCCCGCCGCGTTTCGCGTCGCACGTATTGTTTTTTTCCCTACGCGTTCCACGTCGCGTATTTTGTTTTTTCC
>NW_014577121.1:360883-381309 GCF_000485595.1 Priapulus caudatus | reverse complement strand
TGGCGAGGAGAGCAGAGAGAGTGAGTACGTGTCTCTGCTCTGTATGAGAAGAGAGTATATAGGTTCACGGTACCCTGTATGGGCTGGAAGCGATGTAGTACACTACTGGAAGGCCATTACCCCCAAACCTAACCTGCCTATTTTAATTCGCCGCCTTGAAAATGTATTTTAAGCGCGATTTGAATTTATATGCCAATACAGAACAGTGGGGTTTTTAATCGCGATTAAATAGTATTTTAAGCGCGTTATTATAATTCAGCCAATACAGAACAGTGCGCTTTTTAATCGCCGCATTTAAATAGATTTTATTTTTAAGCCACGATTTCTTAAATTCCATGCCAATCGAAGCAGTGCTATTTTATTGTCGACAGTAATAGCCCAATTGATTAGGCGACACATAGTTTGTCTGTGTGGTCAACAACGCAGTCAGCTCGTTTATTGGGGTTATGCCGTATTGGCCCGGCAATGCGTTGAAATGCAAAGAATTCAATTCCATCAATCAATTTGTATAGAGCAATACTTGATGCCTCGACCAGGACGGAACGGCCCGATCCCGAGTCTAGGCCTCCACAGCTTCTCATCCCCTCCTCTCCAACCAGCTTCTGCTTCTCCCCTCCTCCTTCACCAGCTCCTTTCTCCCCCTCCTTCTCCCCTTCCTCTCTTTTTCTCACCAGCTTGATCCCTCCTGCCTTCTTCACCAGCTTTTCCCTCCATCCTTCTCCACCAGCTATTCCCCTCCTCGACCATCTTCTTCCTTCGCCCCCTTCCTCCGTCACCAGCTTCTCCTTTTTGGCACCGCTCTTCCCTTCTCCTTCCGTCCATTCTCCACCAGCGCTCCCCGTCCTTCCTCCTTGTCCCTCCAGCTTTGTCTCCGTTCCTCCCTGGTTTCTCCTCTTTACCAGCTTCCTGTCTCCCCCTCCTTCTCCCTCTCCTTCTCACCAGGTTCTCCCCCTTCCCCTTCATCCACCAGCTCTCCCTTCCCCCCCTCCTCCTCCACCAGCCTCCATTCTCCCCCTCCTTTTCCCATTCTACTTCTCACCAGTTTCTCCCCCTCTTCCTTCTTAGATTTTTAAGCGCGATTGAATTCCAGCCAATTCAGACAGTGGTTTTTAATCGTGCTTAAATCTATTTATATCAGGCGATTAAAGCCACTATTGATTGGCTGGAATTTCGAATCGCGCTTTAAAATCCATTTTAGCGCGATTAACATAAGAGGTTTTGGCGGTAATGGCCTTCCATATTAGACATGCGGGTTCGTTCATCAGACAAAGATGCCGAAAACATGTACGTGCGTAGATTCGACAGTTTGCTTTACTGCATACAGGAGTAGAAAGACAGCAGACGGAGAAGAGAAAGAGACAGAGAGAGAGATGCAGAGAAGAGAGAGAGAGAAGGAAGAGAGAGAGAAGAAAGACGAGAGAGAGACGGGATGTGGAGAGAAGAAAGAGAGGAACGAGAGAGAACGAGAGAGAGAGAGAGAGAGAGAGAGAGAGAGAGAGAAAGAGAGAGAGAAGGAGAGAGAAGAGAGAGAAGCGAAGAGGGAGAGACAGAAAGAGAGAGAAAAAAAGAGGAGAAGAGACACACACACACAGAAACACAGAGAGGGAGAAGGAGAGAGAAAGAGAGAGAAAGAGAGAGAGACAGAGATAGAGATAGAGATACAGAGAATGAGAAAAAGAAAGAGAGAAAGAAAGAGAGAGGAGGCAAAAAAGAGGGAGAAATAGAGAGACAACGCTAGAGGGGGTAGTTATTGACGCGTAGATATAATAATAATAATAATAATATTAATAATGAACTAGCGCACTCGCGATGAGCGCAGACCTCCGCCAAGGCCAGCCTGAATTCGGTCGACTGTAAAATTTTTTAATTAATTAATATAATTAAATATTAATTGGGGATTCGGATCACCACCATAAATGTAATCAATTCTAAGTTACCCATTTTCTGACCATCCTGAAAATTTAATATAATTAATTAATTGGGATCCGGATCACGCACAAAAGGTCTCAGATCAGATTTCTAAGGTTGAGCCATTTCTGACCTATCCTGAAAATTTGCGATGACATCCGTCCATACCTATGTTCGCAGTTAGTCGTCACACAAAGCAAACCCACAATAACCCACAAACACACGCCGATTGAAAACATAACCCTCCTGCCAACCCCTTGGCGGAGGTAATAATAATAATAATAATAATAATAATAATAATAATGGGCACTCCAGGCGTTGTTGGCAGCGAGCCGGTATTACACACTTGACGTAAGCCGCCGAGCTTCATATTATTAGCCGATCGATGGCGGTGCGTGCAATACGAGCCGGACGGGCGAGTGTATAAATTGCAAATGGGTCTCTAATCTTGGATCGCGTCTGGGAACTCTTCTACCCGCGCCTCCGCTCCCGTACATGGTGAACTCCCGAGAGGACCTTCGCTGCATCGTGGTGCACGTACTCATCGTGAGCGTATGAGCGGGATATATGTGGATAGCCGTCGGATGAGACTTACTGGAGAGATGCAACGCTCTCAGGAGAAATGTAATACTATAGGGAGAGATGTTACGCTATCTATACAGAATATGTAATGCTATCGAGAGAGATTGATCGCTATCGCAGGATAAGTTACCATGTCGTGAGAGATGTAACGCTGTCGGGAGAGAGATAACGCTATTGGAAGAGGTGTAACGCTACAATATATATGTAACGTTATAGGAAGGGATGTAACGCCATATAAGAGATGTAACGCTATTGGAAGAAGTGTAACGCTAGTGGACGAGGCGTAACGGTACAATATATATGTAGCGTTATAGGAAAGGATGTAACGCTATAGAAGAGATGTAACGCTATTGGAAGCAGTGTAACGCTAAAATACGTATGTAACGTTATAAGAAGGGATGCAACGCTATAGGAGAGATGTAACGCTACAATATAGAAATAACGTTATGGGAAGAGATGTAAAGATATTGGAAAAGATATATAACGCTATAATATAGATGTAACGTTATAGGAAGGGATATAACGCAATAGCAGAGATGTAATGCTACGTCCAGAGATGTACGGCTCGCTGCAGCAATGTAAGGCCGTCGGGAGAGATATTACGCCCTCCGCAGATACATAACCTTGTCGGGGTTAGCGATTGACACCTTGGATCCGAGCACAGAGTAATGGTCGTGGTGCCGACACCACTGGGTGACAGCCGGCTCAGTGATGGCGGCGATGTGATATAGGCTATGTGCCTATATTAAAAGCTTGACAGCTGTTGGCGATTGCCATTAGAGAAACATTCCCGCCGTCTCATTTCCATTACCGAGTTTATTGCGTCTCGCGTAGTCGCGCAGATCTATTACAAAATTAATTAACGCCACTACAACATTACACGTGTCATCATAACGTCAGTCATAATCAAGAGCATATATATATATATATATATATATATATATTATATTATATAGCTGTGAGTGTTTGTGTGTGTGTGTGTCGAGTGTGTGTGTTGCGTGGCGTGCGTGCGTGCGTGTGTGCGTGTGTGCGTGTGTGCGTGTGTATGTGGTGTGTGTGTGTGTGTGTGTGTGGTGTGTGTGTGTGTTGTGTGTGTTGTGTGTGAGAGCTGCGTGTTGTGTGTGTGTGTGTGTGTGGTGTGTGTGCGTGTGTATGTGTGCGTGTGTGTGGTGAGTGTGCGTGTGAGTGTGTTGTGTGTGGTGTGTGGTGTGTTGTGGTGTGGGTGTACTGAGTGTGTGAGTGTGTAGTGTTGTGCGTGTGTGCGTGCGCGTGCGACTGAATGACGTCAGTGCGTTTGTACGCATACGCGCGTGCGTATGTGTCTTTGTCATGTGTAGCTATCAAAATATGTATATATGCCTCAGTTGAAGTCAGTTCCGTAAGCAATACGTCGCAGCCTCAACAATATTTTCATAATATACTCTAAGAATATATATTATATATTACTTATAATTATATTATATTATATCATTCATATATACGCTTATAAAATCGATATAAATAATATACGGGTGTACGGTAGGATAAGGCGAACGTGTGTCTGAATTTATAACGGAGATGTCGAGCGAATATCAAATCCACCTGCATAGATGAGAACCCTTCGATTTTTTTAAATTCAATTTCCTACTCTAATAAAATCTCATCACCCGACATATTTCGCAGAAATTGATGTCGCGTCACAGCAGTGACAACGCAAAGCCGTAAATATTTCCGTCGCGTGTGTCGTAAGTCTATTTAAGAGAAATTCCCACGTCCACGTAGACGTAAAAATCTGCTGTTTGCGCACGGAAGCTGGCATTTATCCGACAATGTGCGAGATTGTAAGCGTCTGCTGCAAGCACGCTTAGCTAGGCGACACGGTGCATGGTGTAGAAAATATGCGATGTACGTCACGTGTCACGCGCACGTCATCTCGCCAGTTGCCGATTACAAATTCCCTGTCTCATGACTTTACACCTACGGTAGATGTCGGGGGTTCCCGCATTTACATTGCCGACACGGGTGAAAACACGTCCATTGAAATATACATGCCGCTCCGCAAATAGCCGTGTCAACTGCGCCGTACGGTGCATGCTGATTTTCTTCTTGATTTAGGCAATGATATAATTCCTTGGGGTCAAATGGTGATACACCCGACATGCGTTTATATGATACGCCCGTGTACTTCCTTGTCAAATGCGTTCATAAACCTCTAGTTTTTGTATGTGGCATTCGTTATGTATATGCCAAATGCGTATGTATCATGTTTATCACTAATCAGCAGAAGATCAGCACTTCTATAGAATGGTCACATTCAGAATTGCGACTTGCAATAGATGTTGTAGTAGTAGATATTACAGACATTTTTTGAAGACGCTTACAATATATTTTACGTTAATGCGCTTTTACATTACATTTAATATATTACAGTTTATTTAACATTTTTAGCATAGAATTTGCGTTGTTAATTTTAACGGTGAATCTCCGTTCCTAATAATAATTCAAAATATTTAATATGATAATTTTTATCGAAAATTTAGAGAGGCAATTTTAATTGAGGATTTTTATTAATATCCTTTATCTACAATTTATAGTGAGCAATTTTTGAAGGTATTGAGTTACCATCCGCTCACTGTCTCTTGTTTGCTGTGTGCTGAATATCGGACTATAACAGCTATCGCAATCCTCCATATTTGCGTGTCAACACCATATATATATATATGTATATATATTATACACATGTAGGTGTGTGTCAGAATGGAGGAGGTGATGTCAGGAGTACATAAAAACAAGTTAGGGGTGTATATTGGGTGCAATTTCACTATTGCGATAGTATTGCGATATTTAAGGTACTATTACCGATACTAATATTAATGCAGTATTAGAAAAGCTAATGCGATACTATTGCGACACTATTGATGTACTATGGAATCGTGTAATATTATATTGTGTATTCCATCAAGTCTCGCTTTGGTTCACATTATTTACTAGATTGGTATTATGTCCGTTTCACTCGATGTATCGTTTTGCACTTACGTATGTGTACATATATTACGTGATATCTATCGACAACATTGACATCGTGTTGTGTTGCATCGGTGGCGCGCTGTGTGTGGAAATCGCGATTGCTTCCTACCGACTAGCAATTGTAAACAACGCCGAGGACACACGAAATCCGCGAAGAAGTTACGACTCACGCCATCGGCAGAAGAATTATGATCATGACCGCTGCAACAAATGGCGCAGACACTACTATTAGAAAAAGCGAGAGCGATTTTATGGGAATCACAGCTCCTAAATGTCCGTGTCGTGCCGTTTACCGACGATCTTCTAGCAGTAGTAGTAGTAGTAGTAGTAGTAGTAGTAGTAGTAGTAGTAGTAGTAGTAGCAGCCAGCAGCGCAGCAGTAGCCAGCATCAGCAGCAGCAGCAGCAGCAGTAGTAGTAGTAGTAGTAGTAGTAGTAGTAGTAGTAGTAGTAGTAGTAGTAGTAGTAGCCGCTGCAGCAGCAACAGCAGCAGCAGTAGTAGCAGCAATAGCGGCGGCAGCAGCAGCAGTAGCAGCAGTAGTAGTAGCAGCAGCTCAATAGTTTAGTCAACTCTTTAGCTGATGGTTGTACTCGTTTTATTTATCACCAACCAATGATAACAGCGTCTAAAACACGTAAGACAAAAGAAATGAAATAACTGTGAGAACCATAGTCCTATATGCCCCCCCAGTCTTTAGGAACAACAAAGACGAAGTAGTGTATGGCATTTCCGACTGCGAAAAACAAGAAAAACTATGAACACTGATTGGAAATATAACATATAAGTAAACAAGAAAAGTCATTACAATATGAACATCCGCGCACAAAGTCCAAAGTCAATATTTGTGCAATGATATGCCAAAAGTCTATAAAGCCTGAGAGGGTCAAATGCTAAGGGTCATCCCGACCCATCCGGCGGTCATTCCGGCGGTGGCGAGGGGGAGATGGAGGCGCCACAGCAGGGGCTAGCGGTTCCTTCAGGCCTGGGGCGTTGTGAGGCATTAGGGCACGGAGGGCTCGGGGGACTCGGCCGTTGGCTGCTAGGCTCGGTGGTGATGGTAGGGCCGTTGATGGAGAAGTCATGGCGGGAGATAGAGGTGTCGGGGCCAAGTAGGTCGGAATAGGGGGCAGGCTGGTACCAGTTGGGCGAGACTCAGCCGTTGGTGTGGCTGAGGTGGCGGGTGGCAGCTGGCCAACCGCTCGTGCAGGTGCAGTAGGTCCCAGGCCCGGAGTAGGCAAGAGTGCAGGTACTGGCGGTGTTGTTGGGCCAGGTGCCATCAGGAGGGGTGCACGTAGGACGACTGGGACGTATTGCCGTAAGAACTTCCTGTTCCGGAGAGTAACTCTACCAGAGCCATCAACCCGCACGACGTATTGGTCGAATTGCCTCACCTCTACTACGATCCCGGTTTTGTCCCACTTTGTCGGGTTGGGGCCAGTTTGATTCTGGATCCTAACGTAGTCTACAATGGTCAGTGGTGGGAGAGGACGGGTGTGCTCCGATAGGCGCTCGGCAGAGCGCATGTGCCTGTTACGCAGAGCCTCTTTTAGGGATGTGAGTGTCTCGCGCCACATGCTGTGCGGTTGGTACTTCCCCGGGTGAATTGGCATGAAGTCACGGATGGGACGTCCGAAGACACACATGGAGGGGGAGAGATGTGTATCACGGTCAGGCGTGTTGCGGTACTGAAGAATGGCACGTTGGAACTCATCAGTGTTGAGGGAGCCCTCAGCGTCAGTGTTGTCAGTGAGGAGGCGCTTGACAGTCTTGACCCCACCTCTGCGCGGCAGTTGCTATAAGGGAAGGCAACGGATGAGGTTCGGTGATTCACGCCCCAGTCACGTAGGAAATTGCGAGTGGCGCCTGCCGCAAATTCGGGGCCACCATCCGATGACAGCTCGTCGCTGATGCTGAAAGTCACGAAGACGCGGTGCAGGGCAGCAATTAGTCCTGTGGCACCATTGGCGGCCCGCTCAACGATCGGCCAGTTGCTGTGCCGATCCACCACAACGACACCACAACCGATGCATTGGAATAGATAATCAGGCTGTACAGGCGGAGTGGGAGGCGCGCCTGGCTGTGAAGGCGCCATGTGGTTGCAGGGAGAGCAGCGTGCCCGTATCTCAGTGATGGCAGGAGTCATGCCCGGTCAAAAGAATGAGGACTCTGCCCGTGAGCACATAATGGTGACACTCTGGTGGGCTGAATGCAGTGCCTGGAGTACCCGGTCGCGGAGTGATAGAGGAATGATGATGCGGTTCTTGTAGAGGCATACCCCATCAAATTTTGCAAAGTTTACGCGAAATTGGGGGTATAGTCGGGCGGAGTTCGTGGGGGAGATCACTAGGCAGCTTGGGGAAGCCCTCCTGGATGAATCCGGCTAATCTGCACATGGTTGGGTCACTGGACGTGGCGACACGGACATCGTTCCATGTGATAGACTTGATCACCTCCGTGGGCGGTAATGTCGACTGACTGCAGATTTGGACAGGGTCCGGGTCGTGGGTACGGATAGCAGCAATGAAGTCACGGGGCAGCTCAGGTGGCTGGTAGCAGTTGATGACCACGCTGACAGGTGCCACATCGTCTGGAAGATTGAGTAGGGTGGCCTCTCCAACTGGGTGTCGTGAAACTCCGTCAGCTGCAGCGTGGCGTATGCCAGGTACGTAAACCATGCGGAAGAGGTAGCGTAGTGACTTCTCCTTCAGATTGCGGAGTCGGGGGTTCGGAATTTCGTCGAGCGATTGGTCGCCAAACACCTTCAGGAGGTGCTTGTGGTCTACTGCGACGATGAGGTCCGAGCAGCCGAGGACAAAATGGCTGGCTTTGTCAAGGGCATCTACAACTGCGAGAGCCCCTCCCTCCACCGGGGCATAGCGGGACTCCGCGCCTGAGGTGAATCGGCTCCCTACAAGTGTGATCCTCCAGCCGGTCTTGCAACAAAAAGGGTTGGTGGAGGGGCAGGCACAATGCTTCTGGAAGAGCCAAAATCCGATGCGATCTTTGCTCTAGTCTGTTGCGAGGCAGGTCGGCTTGGCCTTGTCAAATATTTCCACCCCTTTATGAATTTCGACGATGATGATGGATTTTGACTCCTCAAACAGGTGGATCAGCTGGTTGGTCCACGGGAAGGGCGTGCCAGGTTTGAGGAGAGTGCGGAAGGGGAGCATGCGTTCGGTCGAGGCGAAGGCATATGAGACCTGGTTGATGAGGCCGAACCAGCTACGCACATCTGTGATGTTGCGAGGGGTGGGGAAGTCCTGGATAGCCTTGAGGTAGCGAGAGCAGGGGCGCACAGTAGTTGGTGTGCCCTGAAAGCCGGCAAACTCAGTGGTCATCATGGCAAACGAGAACTTCGCAGGGTTCAGTGTGATGCCATTGTGGCCGCAGGTGTCGAGCCACCTAACCGCCTGGAAGAATGCATCTTCAATGGTGTCTGCCTACATCAGCGTATCGTCCACACACTTGGTCTTTTGCGGAATTTCAGAGACGACCTCATCAAATCGGCGGCTGTATCCGTCGCCTGAAGCCACATACCTTTGAGAAGCAACGCGGTAGCGACAGCGAATTTTTGGGAATGGTTGGTGCTTGCAAACGTTGAAGGTGCTCGATTTGTAGTGTTCGAGCAACCACTTCTCAAGTTTCTCTCCGTTCTCCTCAGTGGCTGGGAACGGGGAGTGACGTGGGTGGAGTGGGTGGCATCTGACGCCGAGGGCAATTGCAAAAGGGTGTGAGGGTCCCCGATAGTGGGGAACCTGCTAGAGATCATGTCACGAGCGACACACGCTTGCTTCGATAGGTATAACCTGTCGGATGAGTCAGTAAAGTATATTATCTGCCGTGTTTCCAGAGTAAGTGCCGGAGATGCGGAGGACCAGAGCACCTGCTATACGAATACCGCTTTTGTTGGCAGCAGGCATTTTTATTGTGACAGGGATGAGGTGTCTTCTCTCCAGCCCCAGTTTGGACAAGAGTTTTGTGCCGGCTAGGCATGACTGGCAGCCAGTATCAGCCATGGCAGGGTAGGAGGCTGATGGTGTTTGGCCGTGGGTAAGGGTATGGAGGCCAAGGTCTCGGGCATCAGGCGGGTTTGCCGTGACGGAGACGTTGATAAAGGGTTGGGGGTCGGGTGCGCGTCGCTCACATGCATTGCAGAACTCATTGTAAATGTGGTGCCCGAGCGTGATTGCATGGGTGTCCATGGATGAGGCATCATTGACGGAGCATAAGGATTGGAAGATAGCGGTAGCATCGTCGTGTGACACCTGTGCATTGGTCACTGGTGGCCGTTGTCTCCGCTGTAACTGACGGCACACGCTCTCACGATGGTGGAGCAGTCCGCACTTCGCGCAAGTGTGATTGTACGCAGTGCACTTCCTCATGCGTTCCTGTTTGGCGCTTGTGTGGCCTGGCTTGCCACAGGGGCCGCACAATGGGTACTTGGTGTCACGGGGCTGCGTCTTGTCCTTCTCCCGACGTTTGTAGGAGCTGGTAACAGCTGCAGTCGCGGCGGTGCCGCCCACTAGGAGACGACCTGCGGAGCGCCGATCACTTCCTTTGGCCTCCACATTTTGTAGCACCCTCTCTAAACACATGTCCTGTTGGAATTGTCCAAGGATGTCCAGGCGGATCTCTTCATCCTCTAGTCCACGGATGAGCGCTTCCCTAATCACGATGTCACTAAAATCAACAACTAGGGTGCATGTACAGTCCTTGCTGTAGTTGCAGACACTAGCCTGGACGCAAAGACGAGCGGCGAAGGCCCTCACTGGCTCATCGCGGTCCTGGCGCATTTGCTGGAGCTGCATCCGGGCCACCATAATGTTCTCTTGGCGGACTGCCAAGCTTTTAATGTTCGTGAGGATAGTGTGCTCATCCCTAGATGTCAGGGCTCCAAAAGTTCTGGTCAGATCTCTCTTGCGTCCTTCATTGCAGCACTCAAGCAGCTGGTAAGCGATGTCAGGTTCCGTGAGGTGGGTGGCCGTTTTGTCTTCACTGGTCACTGGTCGTTTAACCTTCTCCACTTTGGCGGCGCATGAGACGGGAGCAGGTATCAAAGCAGAGATGGTCGGATGGGCAGTGCGGGCATGGAGGTTGATCAAGCTTAGGAGGATCTCCGGGAGCGTTGTGCTAGGCCATGATGTTTCGCAACCAGGGGCTGAGCAGTCGATGCGGTCTATATTTGAAGACGCAGTTATCATCAATAAGTTCAGTCAACTCTTTATGTAATAAGGAAAATAATAAGAATAGAATAAGAATAAGAATAAGAAGAGAAGAGAAGAATTAATCAGAAATAGTGGGTAAGATGAAAATGGAGACACAAAGGGCTTTGTGTCATGCGGGATGCAGGGTCATGGGGCGTGGTTAACGGCCTCTAGTGAACCAAGAACAACGGAAGGGTTAGTCACGTGCTTGACCAGTGGTCACGCGGGAGGCGTCGACCAATGGGAGAACGGGAACTAAGACAAAGAACGGGCGTCATTATAAAACAGGGAGCGCAGGGAAACAGTGCCTACTACCTTGCAACCGAGTGACGATACGCATCATATTCCCGTACTGTGCTGTTACTATTACCGACTCCGACACATTTTGTAAGTTAGACTCGATATGCCGCGTAACTCTTTGTACTGTTTGAACTCCATACAGGGGTACATTTGCTATGTGTAATCTAACGTAACCAGTAAAGATGTTTGTGTCTAAACTACGTGCATCTAGCGTTGTGTGCTTTGTATGGTGTGTACAGCGATATTTCTAATACATTACGCATTACCACTAGACGATCACGGGTAACGAGATAGTAAGAGAATCAGTATTACATTTAGCTGATGGTCGTACTCGTTTTATTTATCATCAACCAATGATAACAGCGTCTAAAACACGTAAGAAAAAAGAAATGAAATAAGTGTGAGAACCATAGTCCTATAGCAGCGGCAGCATGATCAACAGCAGCAGCAGCAGCATTGGTAGTAGTAATAGTAGTAGTAGCAGTAGTTACAAATGATCGCAGAATCGATGCTGCTAACCGGCTGTGATTAAACGTCTGCGACTATCGTCAGCGAGTGTACATCCAAGATTATATATCTGAGATTGCTTCCGGTTTATGCTCGCTGATTCAAGACCTTCCGGACAATGACCCAGCCTTGGATCGCGATCTTTACGAGGTTCTCCTAATAGTCTAGTTTCGAAGATCTGCTAACAGTGCACGGCGAATACGTTCTGTGCCTAACAGGGTCATCGAATCTCCGCAGGGAGTGGCAGGGGCGGGAAAGTTTCTAGTCTGGCGCATGCAAAGTGACTCGAGGATTGGCGCGCAGTGACGAGACGACGAAACGTAATTATGGCCGCCTATACGTCCGACCGCCGCGCCACGCATCAGCGGCTTGGCTTCAATGACAATCGATTATGTAAATTTTCGTCCGAAAAGCGTTGCCTCTGTTTGCGAAATGCACTGACCTTTTTGAACTTATTAGGTTTATCTTATTAAATGTCGTCGAAGAACGCAATGTGAATCTGTCTCCACAGACCAAAGGAGATTGTAAACAAAGAGCGAATAGTTCCAAAGGTGTTCATCTCTGATTTTCTAGCTTACTGGCATTGGGTGATAAGCTTGTCTAACCCACACGGGGTAGAGGCAGTTGTTCTGTATCCCGCAGAGACGGTCCAGGGCTTCGCTACAAACATGTCTATGTTTACAAAAGTGAGCATAAACCATCGAGGAAACAATATTAATTCCACGCGACACAGTAAACGCACACGCGCAGTTTCGTGTAATTTTAAAAACGGAGCGCCAGAAAAGCGCCACCTATGACAGTTAGCAGCCATTTAGAGTCTGCTACTCGCCAGGTCGACTCTGGCTATACACTCCTATCCCCGCTAAGTGTGCCATTTATCATCACCTGCTTTCAGCGCGAGCACCGGTCGACGATAGCGTACGCCCGTAAACGTCGTTCCTGCGGGTTTCCGAAATGAAAAAATATAATTAACAAAATACGAACTTTAACGGACGATGGTCATTGTTACGCCACCAGCGTTACGTTATTAGTACTCCGGCATCCTCTTTGTGTGACGACGGACAGTTTTATATTAAGAAAACTGAAATGATTTGAATGTAATCTGATGGGAAGCGAATTGCTCGGATAGAAATATACTGGCGATAATTGGAAAAGCTTCGATTTTTTACGCTTTTATAGCACCTACCTGCATGATGGTGCAGCTCAGGCATACACGCATATGAATGCATGTGCAACATATATATATTTAGCACATGCCACCTATTTCCAATTTGCGAATTAAAAAGACAAGTTGGAGGATTTAGGCGCACTGAGGTACTCTCAATTTAGTTCTATAATTCTGCCCGCTGATGACTGCATGACAGGAATCGTGCAGACTGTGGTCAGACTACAATGCGTGTTTCTAAATTGCAACGCCTTGCCAGCGCGCACACGGATCAATAGATTTGTGCACGTATGTCCGCTGAAAATTAAATTTACTTCTAGCATGTGTAAATTCCAGATCATGTTCTTTTTAGTGTCGCCTAACTGTATTTTAAAACGATGAGTAGCAGTAGTATGAAAATCTGTACTCTGTTAAGTGCCTAGTAGTCATATCCTAAGTGCCTAGTAGTCATATAATATCGCATCTAACTGCCGGGTGCGATCACACCGGCGAACACGAGCGCCATCTGGCGGTCTCGAAGCGCGCGGTGTTACACGGCTGTTTCTGTGAACGTATTTTCCCGCTCGGCATGCTGTCGCACAAATTGTAGTATATATATTGAAAATCAAGTTTGCCAGTTGACGCGCCTTAGCTGCGGTATGCCTGCAGCGAGCGTGCAAGCCGGCGCGAGTGTCGTTCACGTTCACTAACACGTTTGCGTGTAAGAGTGGTGCGGATAACAGCGAGAGAGCCGAGCAGTCGATGTGCCTTCCATGACATTGAATGCCACACATAATCTAGGAGGCTCCGTCGCGACGGAAGAGTAAATTAGTATTAGTAATTGCTTGATGCTTTACTATCGCGGCGTTTATCAGTTAGAGTAGTGAATACGTGTCTGAGTCGTGAATGCGTGCGCGCGCGCGCGCGTGTGTGTACGTGTGTGTACATATGTGTGCGTGTGCGTGTGCGTGTGCGTGCGCGTGTGCATGCGTGTGTTGCGTTTTTGTGTGCATGTGTGCGGGCCTGTGCCTGTTCGTGTGCGTGTGTGTGCGCGTGAGTGTGTACGTGCGTTGCTGTCGAAAGAGCTGTTGCTTGCAGCCAGCATCATTGAAAATGGCGGATACAGAGCGTATATTACTCTTCTGTTTCCTTCTTCTTATTCTTCTTCTATTTCTTCTTCCTCTTCTTTTTTCCTCCCCCTCCTCCTTCTTCTTCTCCTCCTCCTGCTCATCCTCCTTCTCCTCATCCTCTTCATCCTCCTCATCATCATCATGCCCCCTCTCTTACTTTCTTTTTTTATCTAATTATTTTGTGCTATCTGTCCCGATCGCGCGCTTTCTCGCAATCTTCCTTTTCTATGGCTCATTCTATTTATGCACTACATTAAGCACTCTTATATACGCACCCTCTCGCACGCACCCTCTCTTCTCTCTTCCCCTTCTCCCTCTCTCTCTCTCTCTCTCTCACATTATTTATTTATTTATTTATTGCGTCATATAGGATTTCCTGCAAAACGTTTTCCAAAAAGCAATAAATAAAATATAAACCTATTTTGCTTCCATGAAAAAACAAACTGCTTGGTGCAGTCGCAGCGGCGATTTTTCAGCTGACCGAAGGTCTCAGCTGCGCAAGCTCTCATAGGTCATCTGTTACACCGCAGTTTACAGATATAGTAAGAGTCCCACGGCGTGACCATAAAACGCCCAAATCGCACGCACGCGCACGCTATATATACGCCTATAATTAGGTTCGCACGCACACGCAATAACGCACGCACGAACACATGCCATGCACGTACACACGCACTAGTAGTAGTAGTAGTAGTAGCCGCCGCCGCCGCAGCAACAGCAGCAGCAGCAGTAGCAGCAGTAGCGGCGGCAGCAGCAGCAGCAGCAGCAGCAGTAGCAGCAGTAGTAGTAGCAGTAACTCAATAGTTTAGTCAACACTTTAGCTGATAGTTGTACTTGTTTTATTTATCATCAACCAATGATAACAGCGTCTAAAACACGTAAGACAAAAGAAATGAAATAACTGTGAAAACCATAGTCCTATATGCCCCCCAGTCTTTAGGAACGACAAAGACGAAGTAGTGTATGGCATTTCCGACTGCGAAAAACATAAAAAACTATGAACACTTATTGGAAATATAACATATAAGTGAACAAGAAAAGTCATTACAATATGAACATCTGCGCACAAAATCCAAAGTCAATATTTGTGCAATGATATGCCAAAAGTCTATAAAGCCTGAGAGGATCCTGGCTGTTCCTTCAGGCCTGGGGCGTTGTGAGGCATCAGGGCACGGAGGGCTCGGGGGACTCGGCCGTTGGCTGCTAGGCTCGGTGGTGATGGTAGGACCGTTGATGAAGAAGTCATGGCGGGAGATAGAGGTGTCGGGGCCAAGTCGGTCGGAATAGGGGGCAGGCTGGTACCAGTTGGGCGAGACTCAGCCGTTGGTGTGGCTGAGGTGGCGGGTGGCAGCTGGCCAACCGCTCATGCAGGTGCAGTAGGTCCCAGGCCCGGAGTAGGCAGGAGTGCAGGTACTGGCGGTGTTGTTGGGCCAGGTGCCATCAGGAGGGGTGCACGTGGGACGACTGGGACGTATTGCCGTAGGAACTTCCTGTTCCGGAGAGTAACTCTACCAGAGCCATCAACCCGCACGACGTATTGGTCGAATTGCCTCACCTCTACTACGATCCCGGTTTTGTCACACTTTGTCGGGTTGGGGCCAGTTTGATTCTGGATCCTAACGTAGTCTACAATGGTCAGTGGTGGGAGAGGACGGGTGTGCTCCGATAGGCGCTCGGCAGAGCGCATGTGCCTGTTACGCAGAGCCTCTTTTAGGGATGTGAGTGTCTCGCGCCACGTGCTGTGCGGTTGGTACTTTCCCGGGTGAATTGGTATGAAGTCACGGATGGGACGTCCGAAGACACACATGGAGGGGGAGAGATGTGTATCACGGTCAGGCGTGTTGCGGTACTGAAGAATGGCACGTTGGAACTCATCAGTGTTGAGAGAGCCCTCAGCGTCAGTGTTGTCAGTGAGGAGGCGCTTGACAGTCTTGACCCCACCTCTGCGCGGCAGTTGCTATAAGGGAATGCAACGGATGAGGTTTGGTGATTCACGCCCCAGTCACGTAGGAAATTGCGAGTGGCGCCTGCCGTAAATTCGGGGCCACCATCCGATGACAGCTCGTCGCTGATGCCGAAAGTCACGAAGACGCGGCGCAGGGCAGCAATTAGTCCTGTGGCACCATTGGCGGCCCGCTCAACGATCGGCCAGTTGTTGTGCCGATCCACCACAACCCCACCACAACCGATGCATTGGAATAGATAATCAGGCTGTACAGGCGGGGTGGGAGGCGCGCCTGGCTGTGAAGGCGCCATGTGGTTGCAGGGAGAGCAGCGTGCCCGTATCTCAGTAATGGCAGGAGTCATGCCCGGTCAGAAGAATGAGGACTCTGCCCGTGAGCACATAATGGTTACACTCTGGTGGGCTGAATGCAGTGCCTGGAGTACCCGGTCGCGGAGTGATGGAGGAATGATGATGCGGTCCTTGTAGAGGCATACCCCATCAAATTCTGTAAGGTTTACGTAAAATTGGGGGTATAGTCGGAGTTCGTGGGGGAGATCACTAGGCAGCTTGGGGAAGCCCGCCTGGATGAATCCGGCCAATCTGCACATGGTTGTGTCACTGGACGTGGCGACACGGACATCGTCCCAAGTGATGGACTTGATCACCTCCGTGGGCGGTAATGTTGACTGACTGCAGATTTGGACAGGGTCCGGGTCGTGGGTACGGATAGCAGCGATGAAGTCACGGGGCAGCTCAGGTGGCTGGTAGAAGTTCATGACCACGTTGACAGGTGCCACATCGTCTGGCAGATTGAGTAGGGTGGCCTCTCCAACTGGGTGTCGTGAAACTCCGTCAGCTGCAGCGTGGCGTATGCCAGGTACGTGAACCATGCGGAAGAGGTAGCATAGTAACTTCTCCTTTAGGTTGCGGAGTCGGGGGTTCGGAATTTCGTCGAGCGATCGGTCGCCAAACACCTTCAGGAGGGGCTTGTGGTCCACTGCGACGATGAGGTCCGAGCAGCCGAGGACAAAATCGCGGGCTTTGTCAAAGGCACCTACAACTGCGAGAGCCTCTCCCTCCACCGGGGCATTAGGCTCCGCGCCTAAGGTGAATCGGCTCCCGACAAGTTTGATTTTCCAGCCGGTCTTGCAGCAAAAAGGGTTGTTGGAGGGACAGGCACAATGCTTCTGGAAGAGTCAAAATCCGATGCCATCTTTGCTCCAGTCTGTTGCGAGGCAGGTCGGCTTGGTCTTGTCAAATATTTCCCCCCTTTTATGAATTTCGCCGATGATGATAGATTTTAACTCCTCAAACACGCGGATCAGCTGGTCGGTTGAGAAGGGTGTGGAAGGGGAGCATGCGTTCGGCCGAGGCGAAGGCATATGAGACCTGGTTGATGTGGCCGAAGCAGCTACGCACATCTGTGATGTTGCGAGGGGTGGGGAAGTCCTGGATAGGCTCGAGGTAGCGAGAGCAGGGGTGCACGGTAGTTGGTGTAACCTCAAAGCCGGCAAACTCCGTGGTCATCATGGCAAACGAGAACTTCGCAGGGTTCAGTGTGATGCCATTGTGGCCACAGGTGTCGAGCCACCTAACCGCCTGGAAGAATGCATCCTCAATGGTGTCTGCCCACATCAGCGTGTCGTCACACACTTGGTCTTTTGCGGGATTTCAGAGACGACCTCATCAAATCGTCGGCTGTATCCGTCGCCTGAAGCCACATACCCTTGAGAGGCAACGCGGTAGCGATAGCGACCCCTGGGTGTGATGAATGTGGTGAGATGGCGGTCGTCCTCGTGCAGAGCAATGCTGTGGTACCCATTCCATGCGTCAAAGACAGTCTTGCAAACATTTGGTGGTACTGCACGCGCCTGTTGGAAGGGGGACTGTGTGTGGCGTGTCTCACGAAGCGCGCGGTGGTTAAGTTGCTGGAGGTCCACTGTCCGCCTTGGCTTGCCAGACTTCTTCGGGCAGATTACCATTTTGTGGCACCATGTGACTGGGGTGCCGACTGGGACTGGTTCAATGACACCGAGCCGTACGTCTTGGTCGAGGCCTGCCTTCACGGGAACGGGGATGGGAGTGTGGAAAGCGACAGGTCGAGCGTCAGGGTCAATCATGAGCCGTAGCGGGGGACCAGCCATCATTGGAAGTGGTTGGTGCTCGCAAACGTTGAAGGTGCTCGATTTGTAGTGTTCGAGCAACCACTCAAGTTTCTCTCGGTTTTCCTCAGTGGCTGGGAACGGGGAGTGACGTGGGTGGAGTGGGTAGCATCTGGCGCCGAGGGCAGTCGCAAGAAGGTGTGAGGCAAAATGTAGGTTTGAGCGATGCTATCGTGGCAGAGGCCGCCATGCTGGAACTGCTGGGCTTGGCTGCCTCGCCAATAGGGGGGAACCTGCTAGAGATTATGCCACGAGCGACACACGCTTGCTTCGATAGGTATAACCTGTCGGATGAGTCAGTAAAGTATATTATCTGCCGTGTTTCCAGAGTCTCTCCTGATGGGGAAGTGCCGGAGATGTGGAGGACCAGAGCACTTGCTATACGAATGCCGTTTTTGTTGGCAGCAGTCATTTTTATTGTGACAGGGATGAGGTGTCTCCTCTCCAGCCCCAGTTTGAACAAGAGTTTTGTGCCGGCTAAGCATGACTGGCAGCCAGTATCAGCCATGGCAGGGTAGGGGGCTGATGGTGTTGGGCCGTGGATGGGAGTAGGGAGACCAAGGTCTCGGGCATCAAGCGGGGTTGCCTTGACGGAGACGTTGATAAAGGGTTGGGGGTTGGATGCGCGCCGCTCCCATGCATTGCAGAACTCATTGTAAATGTGGTGTCCGAGCGTGATCGCATGGGTGTCCATGGCTGAGGCATCATTGACGGAGCACAAGGATTGGAAGATAGCGGTAGCATCGTCGTGTGACACCTGTGCATTGGTCACTGGTGGCGGTTGTCTCCGCTGTAACTGACGGCACACGCTCTCACGATGGTGGAGCAGTCCGCACTTTGCGCAAGTGTGATTGTACGCAGTGCACTTCCTCATGCGTTCCTGTTTGGCGTTGTGCTTGTGTGGCCTGGCTTGCCACAGGGGCCGCACAATGGGTACTTGGTGTCACGGAGCTGCGTCTTGTCCTTCTCCCGACGTTTGTAGGAGCTGGTAACAGCTACAGTCGCGGCGGTGCCGCCCACTAGGAGACGACCTGCGGATCGCCGACCACTCCCTTTGGCCTCCACATTTTGTAGCACCCTCTCTAAACACATGTCCTGTTGGAATTGTCCAAGGATGTCCAGGCGGATCTCTTCATCCTCTAGTCCACGGATGAGCGCATCCCTAATCACGATGTCACTAAAATCAACAACTAGGGTGCATGTACAGTCCTTCCTGTAGTTGCAGACACTGGCCTGGACGCAAAGACGAGCGGCGAAGGCCCTCACTGGCTCATCGCGGTCCTGGCGCATTTGCTGGAGCTGCATCCGGGCCACCATAATGTTCTCTTGGCGGACTGCCAAGCTTTTAATGTTCGTGAGGATAGTGTGCTCATCCCTAGATGTCAGGGCTCCAAAAGTTCTGGTCAGATCTCTCTTGCGTCCTTCATCGCAGCACCCAAGCAGCTGGTAAGCAATGTCAGGTTCCGTAAGGTGGGTGGCCGTTTTGTCTTCACTGGTCACTGGTCGTTTAACCTTCTCCACTTTGGCGGCGCATGAGGCGGGAGCAGGTATCGAAGCAGAGATGGTCGGATGGGCAGTGCGGGCATGGAGGTTGATCAAGCTTAGGAGGATCTCCGGGAGCGTTGTGCTAGGCCATGATGTTTCGCAACCAGGGGCTGAGCAGTCGATGCGGTCTATATTTAAAGACGCTGTTATCATCAATAAGTTCAGTCAACTCTTTATGTAATAAGGAAAATAATAAGAATAGAATAAGAGTAAGAATAAGAAGAGAAGAGAAGAATTAATCAGAAATAGTGGGTAAGATGAAAATGGAGACACAAAGGGCTTTGTGTCATGCGGGATGCAGGGTCATGGGGCGTGGTTAACGGCCTCTAGTGAACCAAGAACAACGGAAGGGTTAGTCACGTGCTTGACCAGTGGTCACGCGGGAGGCGTCGACCAATGGGAGAGCGGGAAGTAAGACAAAGAACGGGCGTCATTATAAAACAGGGAGCGCAGGGAAACAGTGCCTACTACCTTGCAACCGAGTGACGATACGCATCATATTCCCGTACTGTGCTGTTACTATTACCGACTCCGACACATTTTGTAAGTTAGACTCGATATGCCGCGTAACTCTTTGTACTGTTTGAACTCCGTACAGGGGTACATTTGCTATGTGTAATCTAACGTAACCAGTAAAGATGTTTGTGTCTGAACTACGTGCATCTAGCGTTGTGTGCTTTGTATGGTGTGTACAGCGATATTTCTAATACATTACGCATTACCACTAGACGATCACGGGTAACGAGATAGTAAGAGAATCAGTATTACATTTAGCTGATGGTCGTACTCGTTTTATTTATCATCAACCAATGATAACAGCGTCTAAAACACGTAAGAAAAAAGAAATGAAATAAGTGTGAGAACCATAGTCCTATAGCAGCGGCAGCATGATCAACAGCAGCAGCAGCAGCATTGGTAGTAGTAATAGTAGTAGTAGCAGTAGTAGTAGTAGTAGTAGTAGTAGTAGTAGTAGTAGTAGTAGTAGTAGTAGTAG
>NW_014577121.1:350608-359366 GCF_000485595.1 Priapulus caudatus | reverse complement strand
TGGCGGCGATATTGAAATCCAAGATGGCCGCCATCCTATGCTTTTCTAAGTTTCATAATTCTGTTCTCCATTATCGAAAATGTGGGTTTAGACATCAATACGACGTCTTGGAGTCTAGTTATTCAAAATAAACAAATTTCACTGGCGGCGATATTGAAATCCAAGATGGCCGCCATCCTATGCTTTTCTAAGTTTCATAATTCTGTTCTCCATTATCGAAAATGTGGGTGTAGACATCTAAATAATGTCTCTACGACGTCTTGGAGTCTAGTTATTCAAAATAAACAAATTTCACTGGCGGCGATATTGAAATCCAATATGGCCGCCATCCTATGTTTCTCTAAGTGTGATAATTGGGTTCTCCACTATCGAAAATGTGGGTATAGACACCAAAATTATGTCTCTACGACGTCTTGGAGTCTAGTTATTCAAAATAAACAAATTTCACTGGCGGCGATATTGAAATCCAATATGGCCGCCATCCTATGTTTCTCTAAGTGTGATAATTGGGTTCTCCACTATTAGTGCAGCGATACTGAAGTCCAATATGGCCGCCATCCTATGTTTCTCTAAGTGTGATAATTGGGTTCTCCATTATTGAAAATGTGGGTATAGCCACCAACATTATGTCTCTACGACGTCTGGGAGTCCAGATATTTCAGAAAATCCATTTTCGCTGGCGGTCATTTTGGATTTCAAGATGGCCGCCACAATACGCAAAAGTCAGCCTGGAAACACACCCAGTGGAACTCCCCAAATATCATAGAAATGATATTTACCCGTTTCCAGCCTCTACCCAAAAAGTTTAGGCTCATCCTTATTTTGGATATCTGCCCCCTGACTATTGTGCAAAGTAAATACGATTATTTGTTTTGCCACGTTTATGAGCATAAATATTAATAAACAGAATAACCAAACTGTAGGGTACTGTAAACTACCGACACATCAATTTATATTGCCCCATTCAGGTTGCCATCCACAGATTCAGCAGAAAATAGCATTAAATTAATGTGCACAGTGTGCATAGAAGACAATGTCTACAATGCATATAGAATTTTAATTAATAATATTTCATTTCAGGGAAGAGACGAAGACTAAAGGGAAAGGCACAGCTCGAGCCAGAGGAAATTGTGAGGGATCGGCGAATTGCGTCTAAAAGGATACACGTCGAAAAACAGATTGGACTGAGCATAAGATTTAAATTTCTCGATGAACTCGGGCTCACGTATTATATACGTCTGCTTTATGTTGAGTAATTTCAGGCCATCTATTGTTAGTGCTATATGGCTTGAGCTACCAAGCATGTGAACTGTGTAATGGGTCTTTTTCTCGAAACTATCCTAGAGACGCCATCCCTAGGATAATAACATTTCCTTTGCCTATTATGTGATTTGTAATTGTTAATAAAAAAAAAGTGTTTCTCGTTTTGGAATGCATTACTTGTATTATACAGTACATTGCTTGTACATTGGATATTACTGTACCTGAAAAGTTACAAACACTGAGATTACAATAAAATAGCACATAGTTGTCTTTCTTAATTATTTGCGTTGATGGCTGCAATCACAATGTGGATGCCAGATGCTTCCGGTAGTAAAGTTAGTAGAATTCCTGTAGTTTTGGCTCCATGCTATGCCTCCACAAATTTACATTAACATCAATTTGCTCAATAAACATGTCTTCAAAGGTATACACAACAAATAAGCATTTTAATCGTCTAGAAATATTTAACTGTTCCTGAATTTGTAAATAGTATTTGTGATTTCGCTTTAAGGATATATTGTCAGTGTTGTTGTACTCCAGAAATGGAAACGATTTACCTATAGCAATTTTACAATGCCTTCTCCGGTATGGACACTTCACCGCGACAACTGTTTGCCTATCTAACACTCCATCTGGTGTGGCTGTAAAAATGGGTGTTCGTGAGAAATTAAAACTCAAACTTTCTATACTTTAACATTATGATCTTTCTCTAATTTTCTTAGGGCAGCAGATTCATACTGCTGCTCATGAATAATGGCTCTTGACTTGTATGTAGCTTTCCCGGAGACAGGATCGAACAGCAAAGCTTCCGCCTATTTCGACGCTCGGTTGCATGGCAAATATCTCCAAAATGAGAAGCTTTGATCCGCCAGCTGCGGATAATCAATAAATAATATCAATATATTACTTCTTCATGTCATATCTTCATACAGTATCTTATTGCTACATAACATAGTTTATTGCATTGCGCCGTGTCGTATCGTGTTATTTACTAAGAGTCAGACCAAAAAGAACCGGATGTTAAATTTACTGCAATTTTATGCCACGACATGACACGACATGGCACACACGCACACGCACATACGCAGGCACACATACACTCACACACACACACACACACACACACACACACACACACACACACACACACGCATGCACGCACGCACGCGCGCGCGGAGAGAGAGGGCGAGAGAGAGAGAGAGAGAGAGAGAGAGAGAGAGAGCGAAAGAGAGAGCACGAGAACGAATGCGACACATGCGCACACGCAACATGCACGTAGCACCACCGCGGCCTACCTGACTGTCACATGCGAGTCGCGTTGAGATGATGAGTGTGACGCGTTGATGCCATGACTGAGTCCGCGGGGACGCAGCTGCAGGCACGACAGTGATCCCTGTAATCAATATTGCGTGATCGCACAGCTGCCTGTCGCAGTGAGAATACCCGTGACGCTCACCCTGCATGCCCTCCTGCCTGCCTGCATGTCTACCTGTCCGCCTGCCTGCCTATCTACCTTTCCGCCTGCCAGCTTGTCTACCTGTTCGCCTGTGTCTGTTTGTCTGTCTGTCTGTCTGTCTGTCTGTCTGTCTGTCCGCCCGCCCGCCCGCCCGATCGACCGACGGATCGACCGACCGTCCGACCGACCGTCCGACCGACCGACCGACCGACCGACCGACCGACCGACCAACCGACCGACCAACCGACCGACCGTCCGACCAACCGTCCGACCGAACGACCGACCGACTGACCGACCGACTGACTGACGACTGACTGACTGAAAACACGAATAAATCAGGGCTAATTATGAAGGAATCCTGAGGAAATCTCAGCCATGCGAAATTACAAGACGGACGAATCAGAAGAAAACCAGAAGAAGCCGAAGTAATTACTAGTCTGCACACGCATCGTGTGTCAAGTAGCCACGTGCGTATTCATTCATCATACAGCCATACATACGTCGTGTCATAATGTTTACTGCTGATTAGTCCTTGCTAGATACGATCAAGAGTCCGTAATAAAAGAATTCCCATTATGGACTCTTGATCTATGCGAACATATGAGTCGGTATACATTAACACCATGTACCTTCACAATGAGTGTAATGTATACTTAGTACTGTAGTGTATACGTCATGTATAATGTTTAATATCTCACTCTAGTGGAGTGCATTAAATTTCAAACGCCAGACGGCGCCGTCATTGCTCTGTATGCAGTAATTAGCAGCGCAATAAAAAAATCTAATTGCGCGAGTACGTCACTTCGATGCGCACACTTCTCCATTAGCTTCTTTGACATTGCAATTAACCGAGGAAATTTCTTCAGTTAGTTGCTCATTTCCGAGCAACGAAATGATAATTATAGGCCGTAATCACATCCTGATAATATAGTAAATTCTGAGCAGAACGGGCGTTTGTTAACGCATGCGCGCCGATGTTCACCGAATTATCTAGGCTAACGCAGCGTGACGTTCGCGTTGTAAGAATACGACACTAGGCGGTATTACGGATAAATATTGTCAAGAAAACATCAACCCGAACACGCAGCGACAAGCAACTAGCAGTTGAACGAGCTCACAGAGGTTGCGCGTCTAGGCAATCTGACATCACGGACCGGAGAATCTCTCGCTTCTCTAATCTGAAAGCATTCCGACGAGCATGTCATCACCATCTCTCACACGCACACATATACACACACGCACGCACGCACACACACATACACATACACATAGGCAAGCACACACACCAAGCCCGAATCACGGCCACCGTCATACAGCCGAGTAAGTCACGCCATCACGACCCCCTCCGCACTCCCTCCCTCCCGCATACCCACTGCTTCACACAGCCCCCGCGAAATCCTTCACGTCGACCGATGCTTATATAGTGGTCACTGGGATCACGAATCGCCCCTCCCCTTCCCTCCTCCCGTCCTTCATCGCTGTGGTACCGTCACGAAGCGCGCCCTTCCCCCTCTCCTCTCCTCCCTCCTTCACTGCTGTGGTCGTCACTGCAACCGCCCTTCCCCCTTCCCTCCTCTCCCTCCTTCATTTGCTGTGGTACGTCACGAACCCTCCCCTCCCCCTCTCCCCTCCTCTCCCCCAGTCGCTGTGGTCACGTTCACGAACCCCTCCCCCTCCCCTCCCTCCTCTCCCTTCTGTTCATCACTGTGGTACCACACGCCACACACACCCACAGTCACGCAACCGCTCCCTCCCCTCCCTCCTCTCCCTCTCTCCATCACTAGTGGTACGGTCACGAACCCGCTACCGCCTTCTCCTCCCTCCTCTGTCCCTCCTTCATAGGCACTGGGGTAGTCACGCACACACACACACCACGCACGCACGCACGGCACGGCCCAGCACACCAGCGCTCACCTCGCCACCGCTCACCCCTCCCCCACCCTCCTTCTCCCTCTTCATCACTGTGTGGTACAGTCACGAGACCCCCGTCTCCCCTGCCTTTATCGCGTAGTCGTACCGATCGTGAAACCCCTCCTCCTCCTCTGCGGCCTCCCCTCCCCTTCGCTCGCACTCTTCTCTACCCCCCTCCCCCCGCTCGCCTTCCTTCATCGCTAGCCCAACTAGAGGCAGAATCAATTCATCACTCTGTTGCTAAAGCGCTTGCAGAAATAATTTCTGGGCAACCATGCGCAAACTACAAAACTGAGCCACTACAATGACAACTAACGCCAGATCACGATGCATAATATTTCCGCCTCTAATCTATCGGATGTACGCGACGTACAGAGATGCGAACCACCTACGATTTATTCGTAGTTTTATACGAATTTCTATTCCTTTGCACCACTACGCACCAGTTTGTATCAATACTACGAATTTACACCTGTGGTCGGGCGGGAATATTTTTATTTGTCAATCTTTTTGTGCAATTTAGTGTCATTTGATTGAACGCACACTCAGCATGCCGAGGAAATTGCAATCTCAGCAATCAAAGAATTTTTTCCGGGGGGCATGCCCGGACCCCCCTAGCAAATTCCGGGTCACTATGTGATTCTCGAACTACTAATTTGAATGGCCAGAAACTACAGATTGCTTCCAATTATTTGTGGCATGCTCCTTGCGAGGTAGCAGGCAACCTGACGTTGAGTATCGCGTCGCTAATGGCTGATAAATAAGAATCGATGAGAGAATGAGTGGGGGGGGGCACGACCGTCCAAAAGAAGAGGAGATCGGAGGTCAGAAAAGCGGAAGGAGGGAGTGGAGAAGAAGGAACTGACTGAGCGTGGACGAGCAGAGCGTATCGCGTTAGCATCGTCCCCGTGGTCGACCCAATCCAGAGGCTGAACGTATCGATTCTGCGGGCTGTCTGAAACGGTGGCCCGTTGATTTCGGCTGTATGACGTGGCCCGTGTTCGGCGCTGTATGAACGGTGGTTCGTGATTTCGCGTTTGTAATGACGTGTGGCCGTGATTCGCGGTCTGTATGACGGTGGCCCCCACGCTACGATTTCGCGCACACAGCTGTATTAGGTGGCCCCGTGATTTCGCGGCTGTATGGACGTGGCCTGTGGATTTCGCGGCTGTATGACGGTGTCCGTGATTGTCGGCCGCTGGTATGACGGGTGGGCCGTCGATTTCGGCGCCTGTATGACCGGTGGCCGTGTTTCGCGCTGTATGAGCCGGTGGCCGTGAGTTTCGCGGCATCTGTACTGACGGTGCCGGTGATTGTGCGGCTGGTATGAGGTGGCGCGTGAGTTTCGCGGCTGTAGAGGGTGGCCGTGGATTTCGCGCTGTGATTGACGGGGCCGTCGATTTCGCGTTACTTGTATTGACCGTGGCGCCTGTGATTTCGCGCTGTATGACGGTGTGCCGGATTTTTCGCAACGCTGTATGACGGTGGCCGTGATTTCGCGGCTGTATGACGGTGGCCGTGAATTTTCGCGCTTGTCTGACGGTGGCCGTGATTTCCGGCTAGTATGACGGTGCCGTGATTGTCGCGTACTGTATGACGTGGGCCCGTGATTTCGCGGCTGTATGACGGTGGCCGTGATTTCGCGGCTGTATGACGGTGGCCGTGATTTCGCGGCTGTATGACGGTGGCCGTGATTTCGCGGCTGTATGACGGTGGCCCGTGACTTCTCGGCTGTATGACGTGTGGCCGCTGATCTTCGCGCTGTATGACGGGTGGCCGTGACTTCGCGCTGGTATGACGGTGGCCGTGATTTCGCGGCTGTATGACGGTGGCCGTGATTTCGCGGCTGTATGACGGTGGCCGTGATTTCGCGCTGCTGTATGACGTGGCCGTGATTTCGCGGGCTGTAGCAACGGTGGCCGTGATTTCGCGGACTGTATGACGGTGGCCGTCGACTTTCTCGCTGTATCGTACGCGTGCTCAGTTGATTTCGCGGCTGTTATGACGGTGGCCCGTGGATTTCGCGGTCTGTATGACGGTGGCCCGTGGATTTCGGCGCTGTCTGACGGTGGCCGTGGATTTCCGCGGCTGTATGACGGTGGCCGTGATTTCGCGGCTGTATGACGGTGGCCGTGATTTCGCGGCTGTATGACGGTGGCCGTGACTTCTCGGCTGTATGACGGTGGCCGTGATTTCGCGGCTGTATGACGGTGGCCGTGACTTCTCGGCTGTATGACGGTGGTCGTGATTTTCGGCTGTTCTTGCAGAAGAGCCGCATCACGTTTGAGGAGATCATCGTCGATCAGAGGTTCCACCGGCATGTCATCGGGCGAGCGGGCGCTAACAGTGAGTACCGTAGCGTAGCGGACGTAGCGGGCGCTAACAGTGAGTACTGTAGCGTAGCGGGCGCTAACAGTGAGTAGCTGGAGTAGCAGGCGCGTCCCCACGCCACCTGCCGTAACTTACATATATGTTTGTTATCACGTCAGCTAAAATGATGTCTTGCGTTTATATATGTTTGTTTATCACGTCAGCTAAAATGATGTCTTGCGTTTATTTATGTTTTACGATAATATTGACGACCACCAATGCACATAGAAGCACGTATATTATAGCAACAGTGGTCTTGAGAGCGGAGCAGGAATTCATGCTATTCAGCAATTGGCATGCCCTGCGCGCCGCACTGTTATATTATCTCGGAACCACTCATCCCCTGCGCGCGCACGTTCAGCCCTGTGGCTTACCCCATAGCAAAATGCCGATCATGGCTGCAAGACGCGCCGAGCTTTCATTTGTTGGCTAATCGTGCGCAATATTTCCGCCTGGCGGAACGTGCTTCGTCGCCGTCTAAGCCGCACCGTCGTATTTGTACGCAGAACCTGTGGTCGCCCAGTCCGAGTCAGAGGAAAAACATGAACTCGATATTGTCACCGGAGGCGAAGCGTGACGGTCACGGCATACTAAGCCGTATTACGGCGGCTGGGCGCCAGTGATCACTCCTCCTTGATGATATGCCGTCTCTTGTAATCGCCGCCAGGAGCAGCAAGAATTCTCGACGGTCGCGGTCTGGTTGGTCCTTGCTGGTGGTTTTTAGACCATAAGAGCGAGGGGGAAGAATCAGGGGATGAGCAAGATAGTAGAGAGATGAGAGAAAGAGAGAGGGTGAAAGTATAATTGTGCGTTGCGCTTAGTGTACTGGACTCTATGTGCGTTTGTTGTTGCGCGCTATCTGGCTTCGTGTGTCGTGTGAGTTCCATATTGATGTTTGTGTGTTGTGTTGCCATGTGTAGTGTGGTGTGGGGGCTTGTGTGATGGGCTGTGCTTGTGGTCGCTGTGTGTGGTGTGGGTGTGAGTGGGGGGAGGGGGAGTCATATTAAGAGAAAGGTAGAGAGAGTGTGATGGGTGGTTTCGAGGTATGGACCGTATATCACTCCGCAAAAGGATGATCAGCCAATTTCAGCTCCCAAAACATCCGGCATCTACCTCGCAAACGAAAGATTCGGCGCTAACGCCCCAACTGAACGTGGGTTGAGGTTCGCGTCGATCTATCGTAAAGAGGCGTTCCACGCTTTCACCGCCACGTCCAGGGTTCTAGAGATTAATCACATTACTTCACTACATTGATAAGTTAAGATATCTACCCACTCTAGTATCCAGTATGGTGCTCAGTAACAGAGCAGCATTTCTAGATTAGACGTTAAAGTTACGCCAGAGTAGGAGCAAAGAGCCGGTAATCAAAATGTAACCGAATTTGGACATGGGTTTCTTTCGACGCTTAGTCTATTGATTTTATTCGCGTGGACCCGACGTGATCCGGCTTCGCGATTTTCCGAATATGGTCGCCAAAAATCGCAAGATACCTTGAGTGCCAAAAAGAAAAGAAAATATGCGTATATCTGCTGTGCAAAAATCGAAATTGAACTAGATTGAGGTTTACAAATTCCAGTGTTGTCCAGTCGGCGTGTCACTCAAACAGATGTCTTGTCCATTGAGGCAATGTTTGGCGCCCAGGTTCACCCCCTTTCCAAGATCGTGCCGGCTGAAAATCCAAGCAGGACCGCCGATAAAAAGGAATGTCGTATATCTCCGGCTGAAAACTTGAAATGAACAATGAGTGTGTCACTTCCA
>NW_014577121.1:339451-350598 GCF_000485595.1 Priapulus caudatus | reverse complement strand
TGAAAATCGGTAATAAACAAATGAGGTGTCAATTCAAGGGTTTTCGGGGTCACTGAAACAGATGCTGGTCATGGCATTTTGCTCAGGTCACCCATTTCCAAGATGGCGACCAATATAACAAAAAATACACATGTTGTCACTGGCTACAGACGTCACAGACATGCAGGCATTTGCGAAATCAAATCAGAGGTTTTTGTAGTCAATAAAATCGATTCCTTTTTTCTGGCGGTCATCTTGGATTTTGGCCGCCATCTTGGAAATGGGTGACCTGAGCAAAATGCCATGACCAGCATCTGTTTCAGTGACCTCGAAAACCCTTGAATTGACACCTCATTTGTTTATTACCGATTTTCACAGCCAGATATACGACATTTCCTTTTTCTGGCGGTCATCTTGGATTTTGGCCGCCATCTTGGAAAATCGGAACCGATCAAGTGGGTTCCACGGATAAAATCAATAGATAGGTCGAAAAGAAACTCCATGCCAAATTTGGTACTTTTGTCCGGCCGGTAACGTTAAATTTGCTAAGCCACCTGACTACTCCAGCCATTGTTGCGCGCGTCGTGGTTTTGGATTCAGCGGTCAACTAATAAATCCCAATCTTATTGACTTTGAGTTTTCTACTATGTATGGAGCACAGTATAGTTTCAAATGATGTGCAAAGTTGAAAAGACGATTGATTTATGATATGTAGTCTAGCAAAGTATACGATGTTGGGTAAGAAAATGCGGGAATTTTCGCGTTTGTGGACGATATCAGCTTTAATAGCACAACGTATGTTCGTGAATGCAGACGTTTGTAAATCACGTTAAAATGGGTCACGTTAAATCACATGTTCATTACGTACAGTGATGACCAGGACCTTCCTTTATAAAAATCCATACCCATCAGAGTAATTTTTACATTTAACAATTCGCGAACACACTCATATAGTCAAGAGCTAATAATACCTAGAGTGTACAACGGAAAAACGGGAAAATAGTGCTATTTCACGACTACATTATTCTACTTTGCCTGCGAGTCTAGAATAATTTCATGGTATTGCATTAAGCAGAATTCCTTGCTCTCTACAACAAGACCAACCGCTTGTCAATACGATACTCCTAGGCTGAGATAACCTCCCCTCCCACATGCCTTACGCCGCTTTGAATCCACATCATTCAGCAACCTACACGCGTCTAAGCATTGCTTCGTGAAAGTTCGGTTTTTCCGCGATAAATTTATGAATGAACGGTGCTTCGCCTATGCCCTTATCTTCCATTATCTTTCCTAGCACGGCTAATGCCCGTCATGATGGAGCCGGCTCCATCAAGTTTTTACAACGCAGCTCAGTTACTCAGTGTAGTAATAGTACCAAATTTGGGCATGTGACATCAATTATCAGCGCTCCAAGCGGTGACGGAAACCGATAGCCAAAATGCTTAGACGCGTGGAGATTGCTGAATGATGTGGATTCAAAGCGGCGTAAGGCATGTGGGAGGGGAGGTTTAGGAGCCGATATCTCAGCCTAGGAGTATCGTATTGACAAGCGGTTGGTCTTGTTGTAGAGAGCAAGGAATTCTGCTTAATGCAATACCATAAAATTATTCTAGACTCGCAGGCAAAGTAGAATAATGTAGTCGTGAAATAGCACTATTTTCCCGTTTTTCCGTTGTACACTCTAGGTATTATTAGCTCTTGATATAGTGGTATTCTGTGCAGACAGACCTACACAGACCAAACTTCCATAAATTCTATGATCGTACTATCAAGTGCTACGCACGTATCCTGACCATTCAAGATGACTAATATATGCTATTCCTTTATCTTTATTCGTTGAAATTGTCGGGCCCAGTGAATCTTAAGCTTATCAAAACAGTGTATTCGGAGAAAGGAGACATTGTTGCAGACACAGAAGAAGCTCAAATACATGCAGAAGGACAGGATTCGGGAAAGATGGAATGGCAGAAGGTTGTAGGTGCGCAAATTGTTATAATACACTTCTTTTATAATGCGTACCTTCAAGACGAACCAAAGGATTTGGTATGCTAGGATAAAGGGAATTAGGGTTAAAGGAAATATAAAATGTGCTAATTCGACTTGGCTTACGTATACGGTATATTTATATATCACATTTGTTACTGGTGTAACGTTTTTGCCTTCTTCTCCACCGTCTTGCCCTCTATCCGTGATCGTATACTAGGTTCGGGCATGGCCGAAGTTCTCCTCGGGAAGTTACGTCTCCCACCCAGATTGTACCAGGACTCGCGGACGAAACGAACCGCAACAAGAGACGTACAGAACAACGCTTTTATTAACACACTACTTACTACACGGGAGAGTGGTCGCCAGTTACAGCAGCGATCCACTCTCGCCTACCATGCAGGACTATGCTGGGTGCCGGCGCACAACACGTCGCTACTCTCAGTCTACATTCGCATCTCAGCGCGCCGGAGACCCACTCCACTCTCACTCTCCCGGCGCGTGCGGCGATGCTCTCCTTGTTGACACCACCATAACTACAATCGTCCTAGCCATCCGGCCGATATGGCACCACAAAACAAAGACCGTGCTGATGACACGTCCGCCCTCTTCCATTGTTGGCCGTCAAGAGAGCGAGCACGTTCGTCCGACATCACAATGTCATGCGCGCACACGCTCTCTTGCTCGCGCCCCCTATAACATTAATTCCTGCATGATCACAATAAATGAATAACTGTAACGTTGACGATACTACAAGGAGATGACGGGCAACACACGGACAGGATCGACTTCGCCACACTACCCCCTCCTCAAACTTGTGCTACCTCCTGGGAGCACTTCTTAACCTATCTCCCGTAGTCATGGCTGCATGGCAAAGTCGGTCATACTCGCGCGCACTCCCTCATCTCCCCGTCTGCTAGTTATTTAAACCAAAAACAAAACCCCGCGATACAATATCTTCCCCCCAACAACGGTAACACCACTAAAGCAACAATAATACGCGCGAAACATACACCGATGTCGCGCACCCGCGTCTTTCATAACCGCGTACCTCACGGACCCGGTCACTCGACCACCGAGGATCCAACACACAAAAGCCAACTGGCAACAAGGGGATTCTCTGGCGGCATAGTGCCGCGGCCCGGACTCAGGCCCTATCGGGGCTACAGTGGCGCTTATTTGCGCCTGGCTGCCTCATGGAGAGCCTCCTGCTGGAGGCGTCGCCGCACCTCTTCATTGAAATGCCTCGTCAACTGGAGGCAGTGGGTAAGCAGCCTATCGGCTTGCGCGAGGCCGCGCAATACCTCCTTGTTCGGCATCACGGGCAGGTATTCCTTGCATGGGAGGTGCAATGGCTCACACCACCTCGGGGCCAGGCACTCGGTCCCGAAATTGGTGCCTAGTAGGTCGCCGAGCGACCGCGGTGGTGGCGAGACCTCGGATGCTTCCCTGCTTGCCCGCACGCCTAGACTGGCGCGCTCAGTCGCTGCTGCCTCCAAATCGGATCTGATGCTGTCGGCTTCTGCCTGCAGCTCCTCATCCGTCAGCCAGTCTCTAATCTCGCAAACGGCAGGCATGGCTGCTGCGCCGAGACTCGCCTCCTCCTCCCAGGCCATGCACTCTGCCTGGGGACTACTCATCTCCGGACCAGGCTCCCCGTCAGAGCTTGGTGTCGGGCAGCTTCTGATCCCGCGGCTGTCACGCACCGGCCTTCCTCGGCGGATGCGTGAGGCCCCGAACTTGCTGCTGCGGGAGGCCGCGAACTTGCTGCTGCGGTAGACCGCGAACTTGCTGCTGCGGGAGGCCGCGAACTTGCGGCTGCTGCCTTCTCGTTTCCTTCTCGTCTCGTCGTCCGTGGGGATCCCTCCCCGGCAACCTCGGGTATAGAGGAAGGCGTCGGCGGCCGCTGAGTGCGAGCAGCCAGTTTCCCTGTCGCAGCTCGCCGCTTGGTTACCGTTGCGTTCCGGCAGCTTTCCTTCGACGAGTGTTCGGGCTTTCGCTGCACGAACCCCTCGGCTGACGTCCAATCGCTGAATCCCGTCCTCCTTCCGACGCTATCTTCGCCCACGCGGAAGACGGCCGTCCGAACGAAGTTACCTTGCAATACTTGTTGCGGGATGTCGCGCAATCCATCCTCGCGGCTCTTCCCGCTTAATCCGAGTAGGTAACAGCGAGGTCGTATCTACGTACTATTACTAACACGGATAATACGTGTTTACAATTCTGCTCGTGACATCGCGCCTACGCATCTCGCACGATCTCGAGCTACTTTCGCGCCAGTGCACGAAGTTATGACCGCGCACCGGCACGCAAAGTGTTCTCATCTCACGCGTAGTTAATTTCTATGTACACAGATTTCCACGTTTACCGCGACGCGCGTGAGCAAGACGTCACTTCGTGTCGCTTTCTTCGCGTTCTGTCTCTCTGTGGAAATCGCGCGCACGTACATTTCTTACCGCATTGGGTGTACACGCACCTACCTAACTATAACGCATAAGCACGTAACTTAATTTTTACGTATCTCTTTCATCCCGACGCCCAGCGCCACCACTATCGTGCACTGTGCATATCGCACAGCCTGCTCCGTGAAACACAAGGTTAGCGTTAATCGCGCATCCCAATCTTTCGTAAACAATGCCATCCGGTTCTGTGGTCGCTGCCTTTTTACCTCCGCGCAACGGAGTTGCAGGGAGGTAATGTAATCGCTCTCGTGTGTGTGTTTGTGTGTGTGTTCGTGTGTGTGTTCGTGTGTGTGTTCGTGTGTGTGTTCGTGTGTGTGTTCGTGTGTGTGTGTAGCCAGCAGCGAGCCAGCTGTTATACACATGTATACATGTTACACGCGTTGGCGCGATCGATTCAGCACCAGCTCGCCTTAGGCCGTCCAGTCAGCAGCAGCTCGCCTTAGAACGTCCAGTCAGCAGCAGCTCGCCTTAGAACGTCCAGTCAGCAGCAGCCAGCAGCGAGCCAGCTGTTATACACATGTATACATGTTACACGCTCGCGGAGGTATGCACTCTCTTTGAGTGCCCTCTGTCTAGTTCTTTGCTTCGATCGCACGGCTGCCAACCAGCCGCTTGTTTATACGCGGACTACGTGCTGGAGTCTGGACGCGCAGTACTAGCTACCAGCACACACACGCTTCTGGCTGCTCTCGCAAGCCACACTCTCATGTATGTGTTAGACCGCCCTGATCAAACACACGTGCGCTCGCGAAGCCGCGGCTAGCAGTTTTTATGCGCTCGCTACCCGCCTTTAGCGGCACGAGGCCGCCATCACCCCGTTTAACATAAGCTAGTTTTTATCGCGCAACAGGTAACTGCCTCAAGAGCTAATACATAAAACTTCCTCGCCACTGGGCTTTGAAGCTTGCCGATTCAGGAACGCTCGGCGTGAGTCCCGCAAGTATTTTTGCTTCAAGCAAACATAAAGTGTACCCGCAAAGCACACACACAACGTTGTACACACAAAGTACGTACGAAGTACTATACACAAAATACACACAAAGCATGAGTACAAATCTCTACCGTCATCGCGCTGAACTTAACTATACACCCTATGCTCCCACCGCGCTAGCAGTATTTATATACCTAGCCGTGGCACACGGCGATACATCTCGCGTCTCTGCTTCAGAAGTAACATATGCGTGCGTAAAACCTATCGGGCCGCTTGCTAGCGTCGACCTCGGATTATCTCTCTATCGATGACTCCGCGTCGGCGCTCCCCTATCGTTGATTTCGGGTGGTCACCTTTGAGAGCGTTGCTCTCACTTCATCGCCTCGGTGTGGATCTTACGTCATCGCTCTAGCGCTGATTCCGTGTCATCGCTCTAGCGTTGATTTCACGTCATCACTCTAGTGTTAACTTCGGCGGCGTGTCAGTTCGGGTGCAGTGATCTCTCGGCATTGGCGTTGCGCGTAGACCGCATCGAGGAGGCAGGAGTGTTCGACGGCAATAACGTCGCCACCTTCAGCCGACGGCTTTGCCCTTCCTCGAGCTCCAGGCGTGGCGTCCGACCTGGGAGAGGACGTCGGCGTGACTCGACCCTCCATGCGTGTCTCGAGGGCCTTAGCCGTCGTCTGGCCGTCGTTCCTCCGATCCTCTGCGTCTGTCCTCGCCGCTCATAGCCGTGGATTCGTGTCCACCCGCAGTTGACATCACATCACCTGTTGACCTGGGCAGCCGGCGTCGACTTCCCGCGCCCAAGTCTCGAGTCTAGATCCCATTTTTCGCCACGTAGTCATCTTCCCGTGCGATTCTTCTTCGCTATCGGAGCATGCCTCCCGCATTCTTCTAGGTTGTGTCGCACCGCCCGCGGGCGTGGACGTGCGACTCTTCCTGTAGCCCTGCTTCACGGTGGCTAGACTACTATCTCTGCTCGTGTTTCTGCCTGACGACGGTAGCGACCTGCGTTTTGGCCAGAACTCACCGAGCACCATGCTGGGTATTTATACCCCGGTCCCGCCAGGCGGTCGCGTCCGACAGCAGCTATAATCCGTAGAACTGCGGTGCACGTACATAACGATGCGACCGCGTCTCCCTATCAGGCATGGTAGCCAATCCCTGTCGTCGATAGTTACGGGCCAGGATGCCCGTCTCCCCGTCTTCCTCACCGACAGTCTCCATCTCGACCGTAGCGTCTACGTCGACTTCCGCTGTTACCTCGGCTTCACCCGCAGCTTCTGCGTCGACCTCCACGGCTACTTCGGTCTCACCCGCGGCTTCTGCGTCGACCTCCACGGCTACCTCGGTCTCACCCGCGGCTTCTGTGTCGACCTCCCAAGCTGCCGGCTCGTGCTCACCCTCGTAGGGCTTGAGATCGTTGACGTTAACTACCTTAGTACCTGCTCCTTCAGAGCGCTGTATCCATCGAAGATTCCCGCGGCTGCGGACTACTAGGTAGGGACCTCTCCACCCAATTTAATATCTTCCGGGGGGATAGAAATACCACACCCACTTCTTAACCCTCATGTCGCACGGCCGTACTTTGCGATCGTAGTTTCGCCGCTGTCGCTCGGCGGCTTTCCCTAAGTTCGTGCGGGCTCGGTCGTGCGCTTCAGCGGTTGCCCGTCGCATCCATTCTACGTACTCGTTTGGGCATTGGGGCATCACGTCGTCAGTCGGCGGCGGCCACATCAGGTCGATCGGCGTCCCTACTTCTCGACCGAACATCATCAAATTAGGACTCACCCCCGTACTCTCTTGCGCGGTGCCCCGATACGCGGCCATCACGTAGGGCAGGTGATCATCCCAGTCGTCCCGGTGGTCACCCACTACCTTGGCCAACATCGACTGCAGCGTGCGGTTAAATCGCTCCACCAGTCCGTCCGACTGCGGATGGTAGGGGGTCGTTCGGGTCTTCTCTATCCCTAGAAGCTCGCATACTCCCGCAAACAACTGCGACTCAAAGTTCCTTCCTTGATCAGCGTGCAGGCGTTGCGGCATCCCGAACCTCGCGAAGAAGTGTGTGACCAGACAGTCCGCGGTAGTCTGTGCCTTCTGGTCGGGTAGGGCGTACGCTTCTGTCCATTTTGTGAAATAGTCACAGATTACGAGGATATGTTGATTACCCCCGCGCGTGAGTGGTAGCGGCCCTAGGAAGTAGATTGCCACTCTTTCTATGGGTGCTCCCACGGGCTGCTGCTAGAGCGCTGCACGTCGGCTGCGTGTCCCTCGCCTTCGGGCTGCCGACACCAGCGCTGCACATCACCTCGCATCCCTGGCCACATGAAACGCTGCCGAATTCGCTCCACTGTCTTTATGCTGCCCAGGTGCCCCGAAACGCGACCTCCATGTTGCATGGCCAGAATCTCTCGCCGTATCTCGGGTGGCGCGACCAGCTGCAACCGCTGCAATCGTCCTCGCCGTCTTCCTATCCACCGGTGATATAACAACCCTTGATGCACCTTCAACCTATCCCAGCTATGCCATAGGGTTTTCCCTTCTCGGGATAGTGCGGCAGTCTCTTCGTAGGTAGGCTGCTTCTCTGTCGCTTTCGTCCACGCCAGCACTTGCCCCAGAGTCGGGTCGTCCTCCTGCCATATCCTCATTTGTTCCCCCGTCCATGGGGTGAGACCCGCAGGGTCTGCCCTTGTGCTTCGGATCTTGCTTAGGGGTATCTCTTGGCAGTCGGGACAGTCCTCCCGTTTACATCGACGGCGGGGAGCTTGTTGTGACAATCCGTCGGCGTTCCTATGCAGCCATCCCGCGCGATGTTTGATGCAGAGGTTGAAGGTCCCCAGGAAGGCGATCCACCTCGCCACCATCCCTTCGGGTTCCTTAAAGTTCATGAGCCATGTGAGGGACGCATGGTCAGTCCGCACCAGAAAAGGTCTCCCCTGTAGATAGTGTCAGAATTGCTTCAACGCGGTCACCACCGCCAACAGTTTTCGATGCGTGGCGCAGTACCCTTTCTGGGTGGTGGAGAGTGTTTTGCTCGAGTAGGCAATGGCCTGCTCCTCCCCATCCTGCTCCTGAGACAGCACCGCACCCAGGCCGGTTCCACTAGCGTCAGTGTCCACCGTGAACATTCCCTCGGCACGGGGATAGGCCAATATGGGTGCCTCTGTCAACTGCCGAATCAGTTCCCGGAAAGCTTCCTCACATTCCTCCATCTATTTATAGGCCTGTTCTTTGCGGGTTAACGTTGTCAAGGGTCCTGCGATAGTGGCGAACCCCTCAATAAATCGTCGATAATAGTTCGCGAATCCAAGGAAGCTTCGCACGTCGCTCACCCCCCTCGATGCCCATGGCCTGGCGCTTGGTCGCACCACTCCCTGCGCGAGCATCTAGCTCTTGATCGAGAGCCACCTGTCTCCCCCACGGGCATCTTCTCGCCGGCTGCTTCCGTGGTCGGTGATCTTGTGTGTCGATCTCATGCTGCACCAAGCCTGTTCTCCCAAGCGCGTCGCCGGGCCCCGCAAACAAATGCGTATTCTCTTGAAGCATGGCCGCCACCTCTTCTCGCTGCTCCTCCGTCAGCTCTCCATCCACGCCATCTATCAATGGCTGCAGGTGCTCGGCTAGCCTACCGCCTGGTTCTGGGGTTGCATTCGGGTCTTCCCCTCGGGTGGTCCCGACCATGGCAATGCCCTCAAGCCGGGCTAACTCCATGCCCTTCGGGATGACCACCTCACTCGCTCCAACGTTGACTATCGAAAGAGGTACCCGTCCTCCTCGGGTGTCCACCAAACATCGGGCCATCACCAGCTCACCACCTAGTCCTCGCTCTCGGAATTTTCGCGTCGGCTCTGCCACAGCTAGGCATACTCTGGGCCAGCGTTTTCCTCGCATGGTCCCGAGGACGACAGCTCTGTGTCCTGGCGGGATGCACATCCTCTCGGCTGACAACAGTTGCCGGGCTTCCGTCGGCTTGCCACCCTGTAGCACGTGAGTTACTCCGTCGATCACCAAGTACCCACGGCCGACGTCAAATTGACAACTTTTTCGACCCAGGAAGTCCATTCCCAGCACAACCCCGCTGTCTCCTATCCTGACCACCAATACGTCATGAAGGAACTTCTGACCCCCCAGACCTAGCTCAACGCGGCATTCCCCGGTTGCCGGCAGCGCTCGGTGCTGCACGTCCATCACGCCCGCCATCGTGGGTCGCAGTCTCACAGCCCCTGCGGGAAGGCTTGCAAACGCGGATGCTGACAGCAGCGTAACCTCGGCGCCTGTATCCACCAAGAACTCGACAGGATTTCCTGCCACTTCCAATGTCACTCTCCATGAGGGCCGATTCTGCACTGACCCTACCAACCCTCGTTCCCTACGTCGCCGTACTCGCTGTCGGGCAGCGGCCGCCGGCGCCGGCCGAGCCCTTACAAGTTTCCCTGTACCTGTCCGGCAGCTGGTTCGGGTTCCCTGCTTTTTCATCGGGTCTTGGTCCCGGTCTGCGGGCTGCTTCGGTGTACGTCGGCCAGTTTCTTCCAGCCGCACCGTAGGGCCGTCCCACACCTCGTTGTCGCAGGCGCGGGCAGTCCCGACTGAAGTGGCCTTGCTCCCCACACTCATAACACCGGCCACCTCCTCCTCTCAGTCCGCTCTGCCTGTCAGGTCCCCGCGGTGCTTGACGGGCCGCATTCGACCGCTCCCGATCACTCACCAATTCCTTGAGAAGCCGGGCGATCTCCTTCATCTCCTTACTCGACTGATCTTCAACTCCGAGCAGTTGGGGGGTGGCCGCGGCCACGGGGATGGGTGGCTCCACCTCGCGTGCGACGCCTTCAAAGATCACTGGGGCTGTGAGCGGTTTACGTGTTGCCCGTCTTTTCTTATGCATTCGGCGACCTCCTCAATCGTGACGCACTTCTGGCCCATGACATACAGCTCATGGCCCTCTGTCGGCAGCTCTCCTTTTAGCCGCGGCACCAGCCACGTCCCAATCTGTGCATCGTTCATTTCTGGCATTGCCAGCTTTCCTAATTTGCGCAGCTGTCGCGCATATTCGGGCCAGCTTTCATCCTCGCCGCAGCATCGGCCCAGAAGTGCGGCTTGACTCTGGGTCTCTCTCTGATCGGGCCCGTAACGAGCGTTCAGCGTTTCTCTCAGCTGGCTTTCACTCTGTCGACCTGCCACCTCAGAGAGAATTCCCACTGCGGGCCAGGCAAGTGTGGCCGCCAGTTGATCGGCCCGCGCCGTTTCATTCCACCCGTGGTAGCGTGCCGCCACGTCAAATCTGCCCAGAAATGCCTCTAGGGGTTCCGTTCCTACCCCCGAAAACGTTTCTAGTCGAATTGGGCACCCTGGCGGGTTAGGGTGGACGTCGGGTCCTACCTGTGGAGCTATTTCCCCGACATCCTTTCCCACTTCGTGGCATGCCGTCCCTCGTGGCTGCCGGAGTGGGCGTCTCTGGTTCTCTCTTTCCTCCATCGCTGTCCAGTCGTCACTCTCATGGCGATGCTCATGTCGGCGGCGTCTCCTTCTCTCACATTCTCTGCACTTCGGTCCCTTCCTTGCCCTCGGGGGCCCCCGACAGTCACTCTCCTCACCCCAACTCGACTCGGTGCTTGTTTCCCGTGACCACTGTCTCCTTGCTTCGGGATCTAGCTCTGCTGCGGGGGCTCCCGACCGAGGTGGCACTTCGGGGGCTCCCGACGGTGGTGGCACTTCGGGGGCTCCCGACGGTGGTGGCACTTCGGGGGCTCCCGACGGTGGTGGCACTTCGGGGGCTCCCGACGGTGGTG
>NW_014577121.1:337572-339181 GCF_000485595.1 Priapulus caudatus | reverse complement strand
CCTGGCTGGCTCAAGTCTCCTTGATTCCTCGGCCTGTCCCCTAGGAACTCCTCAGCCTGCCCCGAATCCGTCGTGCTCTCCCCTACCTCCTGTATGTGCGCCCGCGGTTCCTCTATCTCACTGGCAAGCTCACCCTCGCCTCCACGTGTGCTCAATGTCTGTCGGCTCGATGTTGCCATCCTGCCTGCAGAAATCCTGGTCTGTACGGCGCCAGTGTAACGTTTTTGCCTTATTCTCCACCGTCTTGCCCTCTATCCGTGATCGTATACTAGGTTCGGGCGTGGCCGAAGTTCTCCTCGGGAAGTTACGTCTCCCACCCAGATTCTACCAGGACTCGCGAACGAAACGAACAGCAACAAGAGACGTACAGAACAACGCTTTTATTAACACACTACTTACTACACGGGAGAGTGGTCGCCAGTTACAGCAGCGATCCACTCTCGCCTACCAGGACTATGCTGGGTGCCGGCGCACAACACGTCGCTACTCTTACTCTACATTCGCATCTCAGCGCGCCGGAGCTGGCGCGCGTGCGGCGATGCTCTCCTTGTTGACACCACAATAATTACAATCGTCCTAGCCATCCGGCCTATATGGCACCACAAAACAAAGACCGTGCTGATGACACGTCCGCCCTATTTCACTGTTGGCCGTCAAGAGAGCGAGCACGCTCGCCTGACATCACAATGGCATGCGCGCACATGCTCTCTTGCTCGCGCCAACTATAACATTAATTCATGCATGATCACAATGAATGTATAACTGTAACGTTGACGATAGTACAAGGAAATGACGACCAACACACGGACAGGATTGACTTCGCCACACTGGTTTAGCTTTGAATAATTTCTGTCCTACGACACCGTAGTAGAAACGGTTGAATATTTTATGAACGAAACATATAACGTGTTTTTATCCTTAACGTGGTTACTATTGCGTATCAGAAACGTTTTTCAAAAATTCCTTCTGTCTTTCCCTCCTTCCAGCTCCCTCTCTCTCGATCACTTCTTCCCTATCTTTCTGTTTCCCTCTCGTCTTTTCTCCTATATTGCTCGGAACGATGATTGAAGTGTTTGCTGAACGAGTTGGAATGCATCTAGCCGCTCGGCGTTGCGGCATCCGATTAGCCCGATTATAACACACCGTTAAAAATAGCTAAACGAGGAGGGGGTTACAAATTGAACAAATATTGCGGCTAAAATGTTCCTAGCGACACCCCGCTGTTCTATCGTGTATAGGAGCATGTATTGGTGAAGGGAGAATTAAAGAAACTAGCGTCGCAATAAGTTAGGCGTGGGTGGGGCGCGTCCGCCCGCGTAGTTTTCCCGACGGCGCCGCCGACACCCGCAAATGCGACGGTATCGGCGTCAATAGGGAAAGAGTACGAGCATCTCTGCGTCTGGCAACGCAATACCTATGACTACCCCAACATGCTGGGATGGCTTCATTCAACCTCGTATTGGCAAAGCTGTGCGACTAGTTCTGCATAGAGTGCGTACATAGCATATACAGACTACAAACACACACTGGCAAACGCGTACAGAGCCGTATACATACAGTATATATATATATATATATATATATATTGTAGATAGTATTAAACTAACAA